>NC_057794.1:334010964-334133539 GCF_018294505.1 Triticum aestivum
GGGAGGGTTGCTCTCCACTCGGTAGGATTTTCAAATACTTAGGCGAGTACTGGACTGCAGCTAAGCCCCCGAGTGGGAGGGTCGCTCTCCACTCGGTAGGATTTTTCAAACTTAGGCTAGTACTGGACTGTAGCTAAGCCTCCGAGTGGGAGGGTCGCTCACCACTTGGTAGGATTTTCAAATACTTAGGCGAGTACTGGACTGCGGCTAAGCCCCCGAGTGGGAGGGTCGCTCACCACTCGGTATGATTTTTCAAACTTAGGCGAGTACTGGACTGCAGCTAAGCCCCCGAGTGGGAGGGTCGCTCTCCACTCGGTAGGATTTTTCAAACTTAGGCGAGTACTGGATTGCAGCTAAGCCCCCGAGTGGGAGGGTTGCTCTCCACTCGGTAGGATTCTCAAACGCTTAGGCGAAACGGGTTCGCAGCTAAGCCCCCAAGTGGGAGGCTGGCTCACCACTCGGTAGGAAATTATTTTACAAACATAGGCAAAACGGATTCGCAGCTAAGCCACCCACTGGGGGATTTCCAAATACATAGGCGAGTACTAGACTGCAGCTAAGCCCCCGAGTGAGAGGCTGGCTCAATACTCGGTAGGATTTCCAAATAGTTAGGCGAGTACTGGACTGCAGCTAAGCCCCCGAGTGAGAGGCTGGCTCGCCACTCGGTAGGATTTTCAAACACTTAGGCGAAACAGGTTCCCAGCTAAGCCCCCGAGTGGGAGGCTGGCTCACCACTCGATAGGAAATTATTTTACAAACTTAGGCGAAACGGATTCGCAGCTAAGCCACCCACTGGGGGATTTCTCACGCAAACAAACACGATAACAATCACTGGAAAAATTACAATGCTCTTGTCTTTGATAAATAAACTACAGGTGTTTTTCTTATTGCATCTCATCCGAGTGAGAATTCAAGTATAAAAGGGGCGGAGCAGCTCCGCATTCTAGGCTCGTGGCTCATCAATCTGGCGATCGACATTATAAAGGTGATACGCTCCATTGTGGAGGACTCTGGTGACTATGAAGGGACCTTCCCAAGTAGGAGCGAGTTTGTGTGGTTTCTGCTGATCCACTCGGAGGACCAAGTCTCCTTCTTGGAAGGCTCGACTCTTCACATTTATGGCATGGAATCGACGCAAGTCTTGCTGATAGATGGTCGATCGGATCATGGCCATTTCTCTTTCTTCTTCCAGGAGGTCGACAGCGTCTTGCCGGGCTTGTTCTGCTTCATCTTCAAAGTAGAGCTCGACTCGGGGTGCGTTGTGAAGCAGGTCACTCGGCAAAACTGCTTCGGCTCCATAGACCAGAAAGAATGGGGTTCTTCCAGTCGATCGGTTCGGGGTTGTCCTCAATCCCCAAAGAATTGATGGAAGCTCGTTGACCCATGCACCTGCCGCGTGCTTGAGATCGCGCGTCAGTCGGGGTTTCAGTCCTGTCACACCCTAGCTAGTTCAAGCATTAGAGTGTGCATCATGTTTAAATTTCTCTTAAATTTGAAATGGGGAAAGCAGAAACCCCCAACACCCCCCTAGAAACAACTTGGGTTTACTAAAATTATTTTCAATGAACCTGAAATGCCCTTCTAAAAAGTTCATCCTCTCTGTCTTGGGTTAAAACCTCTGGCAAAATTGGTGCACAATTTTCTAGGTCAATAGAAGGTCATTGAATTAAATCATAAGTATTTGAATTTAAGCATTTAAATGCTATAAAATAATTTAAATGCTCAAATAATTCTGGAAATAAATGTTTGCTGTTGGAAATATTCTAAGCAGAGCCCAAAATTATTTTCAGGATTTTTGGAAACGTTTTAGTATTTCAATTAAAGCCCAACATTTGCAGTTAAATAGAAAAACAGAAACAAATAAAAATAAAAGAGAGAGAGGGAAGCTACCTGGGCCTTACCTGTGCTGGCCCAGCCCACCTGGCTCGGCCTAGCCGACTGGCTGCCAGTCGTCGTCCTCCTCCCGCCAGAAGGACGTGGAGCGCGTGGCCGGCGACCGCGGCCACACGCCGGCCACCTCCTGCTTCTACCGACGTCCTGGAGACGTCCAGGGATTCCACGCGACCCCCACGTCCCCCTCTCATCCTCGCTCACTCTCCCCCTCGTCTCCCTCACTCTCTCCCGCGATGCCCGAGCGCGTTCCTCGCTGCCGTTCGCCGTAGACGACGCCAGAGCCACCCCCTCGCCCCTCCGACAAGCCAAATCGCTCCGCCACGACGCCCTCGCCCTCCCCACCGAGCCACGCTTCGCCGGAGGCCCTGCATCGCCGCTATCGCGCCATCTTCAACCTCGGTACCCGCCGGACGCCGTTCATCAATTCGCCTCGCTCCGGTCGCCCCCGAGCCCATTGATCTGCTCATTGACCTCCCTGTGAGCTCTGCCGTTTTTCCCCTCTTCTTTCCCACGCGTTTGCACCCTCTAGGCCATAGTTCCACCATGGCCGAAGCTCGTCTCCGCTCGAGCTTGTCACCGGCATTGCTCCGGCGACCATTTGGTCATCCCGTGCTATGCAACGTGCTTGCCGCATCGCGTAGTACCTCGCTAGCGCCTCAGTTTCCGTGTTTGCACGCTGCAGCCCAAACCCCGCACATGGCCGAACTCCGGCCGCCGCCTTGGAGCTCGTCGTCGTTGTCTCCGGCCACCATAGGCCCGGCCTCCACCACCACTAGATGCGCGCCTGCAAGAGCTCTCCAACGAGCCCAAGAACGGCCTCGCCCGTGCCCCGTGGGCGTTTTCCGAGCCGCGCCACCGTCTCGGGCCTCGCCGACGTCGAGTCGCCGGCGGGATTAGCCCCGTTGACCAGGGGTTTGACCCCAGTTTGACTCCCCTGACTCAATGACAAGTGGGCCCCCTCTGTTAACTAAATCAGATTAGTTTTAATTAAAAATAATTAGCTTAATTAACTACTAACACGCGGGACCCACCAGCCAGGTTTGACCTGGACGTCCCCGTTGACCACTGACGTCACCCTGACGTAATGCTGACGCAGTAATTAAATTACTGGATTTATTCTTTAATAGGAAATTCCAGAAAATAGTCAAAACTTCTAAAAATCATAGAAAATCAACCATAGCTCCAAATGCAAAGATTTATATATGAAAAATGATCAGAAAAATTCAATCTATCCATCTGTAACGGTTTCATGCATGAAAAAACAAGTTTATCTTGCTGTTTAAGCAGAATAAGGAAATGCACTATTCAGGCCATGTTTAATGAGCTAATATTTGAATCTTTGATTCAAATGAGTTCATTCCTTTTTGTTATAACTTGCATTAGGCCAAGACACATTCATATTGCCATGTCATAGCATGCATCATATTGTTGCATATCGTCCTGTGTTGATTGTGTTCCGATGTGTTCTTCGTGGTAGGTTCTGCCTCCGAGGATATTCACGAGTATCGAACTGAAGGGCAGTATACCACTACCACTCCATCAGGCAAGCAACCCATTGATCATTTCGATACAAACCCATGTTCTCGCTTCTGCTCTGGTTTACTGCATTAAGACAACGCGATTCAAACTGTTGTGTGTTACGGTAGTTGAACCCTTATCCTCTGCATGACCTGTCATTGCCATAGTAACTAGATGAAACCCACTAGCATGTGTAGGAGTTGATTGAGCCATGTATGTGATTCCTACTTTGCTATGCCTGCTATGCTTAGAGTTGTGTCAGGTCTGGTTCATCTGGGTGATGGGCTAGAGTGAAATGCTTGTGTCGGTAATATGAGGGATGTGTTGAACATGTTTTGGTAAAGGTATCGATGAGAGGCCATGTAGGAGTACATGGTGGGTTGTTTTATTGAGGCCGTCCATAGGAACTGAGATCTGTATGTGTGATTTAAGATGCAGTTACTATCGTACATTGGGCCCGAAACCAATGGACCCTCTCGGCTTCTTAATCACCCTAGTACTCTGTGCAGGAGTTGCAAATAGTTTCTGGTGTTTGTAGGTTATGTTTTGGCGGCCGTGCGTAGCGCTGACCCTAGGGGTGGGCTATGTTGCGGTAGATACACCATGGCATGGTGTACCGAGTCACCCGTTTGGTGTCTCGGGAACCCTGTACACATTGTTCGGGGCCGTATGTGGAAACCTCGGTCGGACTCCCTGCGGATGGAACCTGGATAGGCGATAAACCTGGACTAGAGACTTAAGTGTTTAGGTAGGCCGTGGCCAACACCCTCGCTGGGCTTCCGCTTGAAGGTTGCCGAGTACATGTCGTGTAAACGGCGGTAAGTGGTGAAAGCGTGTATGAAGAAGTACACCCCTGCAGGGTATAAAACTATTCGAATAGCCACGTCCGCGGTAAAGGACTACTTGGTTGCCTATACAGTTCATAGACAAGTTAATGGATACTACTAAAAGACTCAAGATAAGTGTGAGTACCGAGGATGGCCCTCTCGTAGGATGACGAGGAAGGATCCCCGGTGGAGTATTGTGTTGGTGAGTAGTGGACTTGTGTGCGAAAACTATTTTACTGGTGGAGTTCCGTAGGATAGCTTAGCCAAGAGTCAAAGCTGGCTTGCTGCATTAACCCCACCACCTTCTTGAGAATAAGCATGTATAGTAGGTTCTGATGTAAGACATGCTGAGTACCTTTGTACTCATGTTTGCTTAATTACTGTTTTCGGACGACAACACCGCCCCCTCTGATGGGTTCTACGTAGACCTTGACGTCGACGAGTGACTAGCCACCCAGGTGGTGATCCTGGCCATGGAGGGACCTATGTAGATAGACAGGCGTCGAGAAGCCTTCTTTCTTCTAGAGTCTGTACTCAGACTAGTTGCTTCCGCATGTGCTTGTATGTTTGTATGACTTGAGTGTCAGGTCATGTGACCCCTATCTGTATGAACATGTTATGTATGGCTCCCTGGAGCCTTTAAATAAAGTACTTGAGTTGTAGAGTTTTGTTGTGATGCCATGTTGTATGTACTCATATCGGGCATATTGTGTGTATGATTGAAATGCTTGGTATGAGTGGGATCCGACAATCTAGTTGTTTATCCTTGGCAGCCTTTCTTATGGGGAAATCTAGTCTAGTGTTCCTCGAGCCTTAGTAGTCCGCTATAGCCTGGTACACCGGAGTCCTTCTAGCCCAGCACTACTGTTCAGGACACTTGACTGGCCGGCATGTGTTTCACTTCGTTCCTATGTCTGTCCCTTCGGGGAAATGTCATGCTGTGACTACAGAGTCCTGCCTAGCCTGCTACAGCCCGGGTTCCCCGGAGTCCTGTTAGCCCAGTGCTACAGCCTGGAATCTCTCGCTGATGACCGACATGCTCGATGTGATTCATGTATGCCTGTCTCCATAGGTCTGTGTCGCTTTGGGTTCACGACTAGCCATGTCGGCCCGGGTTCTCTGTCATATGGATGCTAGCGACACTATCATATATGTGAGCCAAAAGGCGCAAACGGTCCCGGGCCATGGTAAGGCGACACCCGTGGGATACCGTGCGTGAGGCCACAATGTGATATGAGGTGTTACCGGCTAGATCGATGTGACTTGGAATCGGGGTCCTGACAGTGTTGGTATCAGAGCCGGACTGCCTGTAGGTATCTTCAGGCTATCTATGCTGACTCCACTCAGGAGGACTCATTAACTCGCACCACTGTCGAGATGCTCGAAGATAAGGACCGAGAGAATCGGGCCTTGAGGCTGGAGCTTTTCAATGCCCGTGCTGATCATTGGGCCACATTGACTCGGTTTGCACCTGCCGTGCAAGCTGGATGTATGGATACAAGGGATCTGTATTCTGTGAGATTAGCTCTGCCAGACATGGTGGATTGGCGTGATGTGGGAGGCATTACCCCACCCCGGTGTCCCCGCAGGCCACCGTTTGTTGGTCCAAGACCTCATCCTAGTCCCTATGGTCCACAGGCTCCTCAGGACCGTCTATTCCCGGATGGTCATGTTGAACTTCCAGGCTATGGAGGTGACTTCTATGAGGACTACTACGGAGCTGTCTGAGTTAGTAGTAGTACCACTAGTATTGTAATAGTTGTATCTCCACTGTCCTGCGTGACTTGTGGAATATGACTTGGCGTGTAGTCAATTCCGGAGGTGTAGACAAATAATGTATAGGAGCTTGGAATGCCTCCGATGAGATGTAACATCTTTCATCATAGTTGTACTGTAGCCTGGGCTTGTACTAAACTATGTATGATGTGTATGACCGATGGTATATATATGGCAGTTTTATATTAGCATGACATACGGATGAACATCTCTGCATTCCGTGTTATCCATTACATTCTGCACTTCCTTGCTAAGTTTGAGCCATCATTGTCTAAACCATTGTTTTGTTTTCTCCTAGGATGGTCAATACCCACAGCAACCCTGCTGCCTCGGAGCAGGGGGAAGCCAGTGCAGCTTTGGGTGAAAATCTGCCTCACCCGCCTTCTCTGGCCGAAGTGATGCTGGAGGCGGAAAGTAACAAGCGTGAGACTAACCTCCTGCTAGAGCGGATTGAACAGAACACTGCACGCCATCTGCGAAATGACTTGGTGTCAATCAATGACTTCATCAAGCTGTACCCACCAAAGTTTAACCATTCCGTCGAACCCCTCAACGCGGATGACTAGCTTCGCAGCATCACTCACAAGCTATGTTCTGCCAACGTAGCCGAAGCCGACAAGGTTACTTATGCTGCCTATCACCTCGAAGGCCCTGCTAGCCTTTGGTGGGAAAACTTCGAAGCTCTGCGCCCGGTCGGCCAAATCACTACTTGGGCTGAATTCAGTGAGGCTTTCCGTGAGCATCACATCCCAGAAGGTCTCATGGATCGCAAGAGGGAGGAGTTCTGCAACTTCACCCAAGGAAGACTAACTGTGGATGCATATAGTCGTGAATTTGGGAATCTGGCACGCTATGCCCCTGAAGAGGTATCTACTGACGCTAAGAAGCAGGCAAGGTTCCGCAAGGGACTTAGCCCTGAGCTTCACCGCGATCTCCGTCTGCACGAGTGCACATCCTTTCAGAAGTTGGTCAATAAAGCCATCAGTGCTGAGACAGGCCAGACTGATTATGACGCTTCACGCAAGCACTCCCGTGATTTTGGCTCTTCATCTGGCTCTGGAACTCAGAAGCGCTGGGTGTGGATTCCAAGCATGGCACTGCCACCCAGGTTCATCCCGAGGCCATCCTTTGAGGCGCCTTGTCCCAACCAGCAATTTGCACCGCCCAAGCCCTATGGTGGCCCCGCTGCTAATGCTGCTCCATGCCCCACTGTGGTGACATGCTTTAAGTGTGGAGAGCCAGGTCACTATAGTCGAGAGTGTCCCCAGAACAACAACCCCATTCAAACTGGAAAGTCTGTTGTCCGTGGTAAGCCCGTGGGAAAGACATTCTACGCCAAGCCAGTCACTACTGCCCGTGGCCATGTCAACTATGTTTCAGCCGAGGAGGCTCATGAGGATCCCAACGTCGTCCTTGGTACGCTCCTTGTTAACTGCCATCCGGCATCTGTTCTTTTCGATACTGGAGCATCTCATTCATTTATATCCGAGAACTATGCTCGATTGCACAACACGACATTCTGTGACATGCCCACTTCCATGGTAATTCAAACTCCGGGTTCCAAATGGCAAACTTCTAGAGTAAGCCATGGGAACGAAATTCTTGTCGATAGACTTGTCTTCCTTGCATCATTAATAGCTCTCAAGTCCACGGACATAAACATCATCTTGGGTATGGACTGGATGTCAGCTCATTATGCTCAGATCGATTGTGCCACTAGAACCGTTCAACTTACTCACCCATCGGGCGAGACAGTCAATGTCTTAACTCGAGTGGCCAAGCGCCAGCTTTACTCCCTAAATGCCAACCCTCTTCCAGACCTTGAGGATGTTCCGGTAGTTCGAGACTTTCCGGATGTCTTTCCAGAAGAACTGCCAGGTATTCCACCTGACAGGGATGTTGAGTTTGTGATAGACCTTGTTCCAGGAACCGTTCCAATTTCTAGAAGACCCTACAAGATGGCACCCTTAGAACTAGCCGAGCTTAAGAACCAACTCGATGAGTCCTTGAAAAAGGGTTTCATCCGTCCTAGTTCCTCTCCTTGGGCTTGCCCCGTCCTCTTCGTTAAGAAGAAGGATGGAACGGATCGAATGGTTGTGGATTACCGACCTGTCAATTTGGTCACCATCAAGAACAAATATCCGCTTCCCAGGATCAACGATCTGTATGATCAGCTCGCTGGATCCTCAGTCTTTTCCAAGATGGATCTGAGGTTGGGCTACCATCAAATCAAAATCAGAAACGGGGACATTCCCAAAACAGCCTTTGTTACTCATTATGGCCAATACGAGTACACCGTTATGTCCTTCGGTTTAACCAATGCCCCAGCCACCTTCTCCCGGTTAATGAACTTGGTTTTCATGGAGTACTTGGATAAATTCGTCATAGTATACCTCGATGACATACTCATCTACTCCAAGAATGAAGAGGAACATGCCGAACATCTAAGGCTGGTATTGATGAAACTTCGAGAGCATCGCCTTTATGCCAAATTCTCCAAGTGTGAATTTTGGTTGCCAGAAGTGACCTATCTAGGCCATGTAATTTCTGGTAAGGGTATTGCTATCAATCCCGAGCGAGTTCAAGCCGTTCTTGATTGGACTCCACCTGAGACGGTCAAGCAAGTTCGGAGCTTCCTTGGCTTAGCGAGCTATTGTCGCCGCTTCGTCGAGAATTTCTCCAAGGTTTCTAAACCTCTAACTGAACTCCTCAAGAAAGATAAAAAGTTTGAGTGGACTCCACAGTGTGAGTTCAGCTTTCAGGAACTGAAAAGACGCCTGACATCTGCTCCCGTACTGGTACCACCAGATTTCTCCAAGGACTTTATTATCTATTGCGACGCCTCGCGACAAGGACTAGGTTGTATACTCATGCAAGATCGTCAGGTAATTGCCTATGCTTCACGGCAATTACACCCACATGAGGAAAATTGTCCCACACATGATCTAGAGCTTGCAGCTGTAGTCCATGCACTTAAAACTTGGCGACATTACCTTCTCGGTAATCGTTGCGAGATCTTCACCGATCACCAAAGTTTGAAATATATCTTCACCCAACCAGATTTGAATCTCAGGCAAAGACGTTGGGTTGAGTTGATCTCGGATTATGACTTAGGAATAACTTACACCCCGGGCAAAGCCAATGTCATGGCTGATGCGCTAAGCCGTAAGTCCTATTGTAACAACCTGATGTTACAACAAAGTCAACCATTTCTCCATGAGGAATTTCATAAGCTAAATCTTCACATTGTTCCTCGAGGATTCCTATCCACCCTGGTGGCGAAACCTACCCTTACGGATCAGATCATCAAGGCACGGAAGGTAGATCCGGGAATCTCCCGTATTAAGAGAAACATTAAGAAAGGAGTCACGAATTGTTTCTCCATTGATGATCAAGGTGTTGTATACTTTGGGAATCGCCTAGTGGTTCCAAAGGCACGAAACCTGAGGCAGCTGATCCTTAAGGAAGCTCATGAATCCCCTCTCACCATTCATCCCGGTAGTACCAAAATGTATCAAGACCTACGCCAGAGGTTTTGGTGGACTAGGATGAAGAGGGAAATCGCTCAATACATTCCTAATTGCGACGTTTGTCGTCGTGTTAAAGCAGAGCATCAAGGGCCTGCTGGCACCCTTCAACCTTTGGCCATCCCTGAATGGAAATGGGATAAAATTAGTATGGATTTCATCACTGGGTTTCCCAAAACCAAGAGAGGGAATAATGCCATCTTCGTCATGATTGACCGACTTTCCAAAGTAGCCCATTTCCTACCTGTTCGTGAGAGTATCACCGCTAGCCAGCTAGCCGATTTATACATCTCCCGAATAGTGTCTCTTCATGGTGTTCCATTGGAAATTAACTCAGACCGTGGGAGTCTCTTCACCTCTCGATTTTGGGAAAGTTTCCAAAATGCTATGGGAACTCGTCTCTCTTTTAGTATCGCCTTCCATCCTCAATCAAGTGGTCAAGTAGAGCGAGTCAATCAAATTCTGGAAGATATGCTCCGAGCTTCTGTCATCTCGTTCGGAATGAGTTGGGAGAAATGCCTTCCCTTCGCGGAGTTTGCTTATAACAATAGTTATCAAGCTAGCTTAGGCAAGGCTCCTTTCGAAGTTCTTTATGGACGAAAATGTCGAACGCCTCTTAACTGGTCAGAAACCGGGGAAAGACAACTCTTTGGCCCGGATATGATTCAGGAAGCAGAAGAGCAGGTTCGCGTTATTCGTGAGAAATTGAAAACAGCCCAATCTCGTCAAAAGAGTCAATATGATCATAAACATAAGCCTATGATTTATGAAGTCGACGAGAAGGCTTACCTTCGGGTTACTCCGTTAAAGGGAACCCATCGTTTCGGTATCAAAGGCAAATTGGCTCCTCGTTACATTGGACCCTTTCGCATTCTTGCCAAACGAGGAGAAGTTGCCTACCAATTGGAACTACCTCCGCATCTTTCCAGAGTTCACGATGTCTTCCATGTTTCACAACTTAGGTGTTGCTTCGCGGATCCTATCCGTGGAGTGGACCACGAAACGCTTGATCTACAAGATAACCTCTCCTATCGGGAATATCCCGTTCATATCCTTGATCAAGCCGAGCGTACCACTCGACGTCAGAATATCAAGTTTCTCAAGGTTCAATGGTCACACCATTCCGATAAAGAAGCCACTTGGGAAAGGGAGGATCGTCTTCGACTCGAGTACCCCACCTTCTTCCCGGAGGATCCTAAATCTCGGGACGAGATTCTTTTGAGTGGGGGTGAGTTGTCACACCCTAGCTAGTTCAAGCATTAGAGTGTGCATCATGTTTAAATTTCTCTTAAATTTGAAATGGGGAAAGCAGAAACCCCCAACACCCCCCTGGAAACAACTAGGGTTTACTAAAATTATTTTCAATGAACCTGAAATGCCCTTCTAAAAAGTTCATCCTCTTTGTCTTGGGTTAAAACCTCTGGCAAAATTGGTGCACAATTTTCTAGGTCAATAGAAGGTCATTGAATTAAATCATAAGTATTTGAATTTGGGCATTTAAATGCTATAAAATAATTTAAATGCTCAAATAATTCTGGAAATAAATGTTTGCTGTTGGAAATATTCTAAGCAGAGCCCAAAATTATTTTCAGGATTTTTGGAAATGTTTTAGTATTTTAATTAAAGCCCAACATTTGCAGTTAAATAGAAAAACAGAAACAAATAAAAATAAAAGAGAGAGAGGGAAGCTACCTGGGCCTTACCTGTGCTGGCCCAGCTCACCTGGCTCGGCCCAGCCGACTGGCTGCCAGTCGTCGTCCTCCTCCCGCCAGAAGGACGCGGAGCGCGTGGCCGGCGCCCGCGGCCACACGCCGGCCACCTCCTACTTCTGCCGACGTCCTGGAGACATCCAGGGATGCCACGCGACCCCCACGTCCCCCTCTCATCCTTGCTCACTCTCCCCCTCGTCTCCCTCACTCTCTCCCGCGATGCCCGAGCGCGTTCCTTGCCGCCGTTCGCCGTAGACGACGCCAGAGCCACCCCCTCGCCCCTCCGACAAGCCAAATCGCTCCGCCACGACGCCCTCGCCCTCCCCACCGAGCCACGCTTCGCCGGAGGCCCTGCATCGCCGCTATCGCGCCATCTTCAACCTCGGTACCCGCCGGATGCCGTTCGTCGATTCACCTCGCTCCGGTCGCCCCCGAGCCCACTGATCTGCTCATCGACCTTCCTGTGAGCTCTGCCGTTTTTCCCCTCTTCTTTCCCACGCGTTTGCACCCTCTAGGCCATAGTTCCACCATGGCCGAAGCTCGTCTCCGCTTGAGCTTGTCACCGGTGTTGCTCCGGCGACCATTTGGTCATCCCGTGCTATGCAACGTGCTTGCCGCATCGCGTAGTACCTCGCTAGCGCCTTAGTTTCCGTGTTTGCACGCCGCAGCCCAAACCCCGCACATGGCCGAACTCCGGCCGCCGCCTTGGAGCTCGCCGTCGTTGTCTCCGGCCACCATAGGCCCGGCCTCCACCACCACTAGATGCGTGCCTGCAAGAGCTCTCCAACGAGCCCAAGAACGGCCTCGCCCGTGCCCTGTGGGCGTTTTCTGAGCCGCGCCCCCGTCTCGGGCCTCGCCAGCGTCGAGTCTCCGGCGGGATTAGCCCCGCTGACCAGGGGTTTGACCCCAGTTTGACTCCCCTGAGTCAATGACAAGTGGGCCCCCTCTGTTAACTAAATCAGATTAGTTTTAATTAAAAATAATTAGCTTAATTAACTACTGACACACGGTACCCACCAGTCAGGTTTGACCTAGACGTCCCCGTTGACCACTGACGTCACCCTGACATAATGCTGACGCAGTAATTAAATTACTGGATTTATTCTTTAATAGGAAATTCCAGAAAATAGTCAAAACTTCTAAAAATCATAGAAAATCAACCATGGCTCCAAATGAAACGATTTATATATGAAAAATGATTAGAAAAATTCAATCTATCCATCTGTAATGGTTTAATGCATGACAAAACAAGTTTATCTTGCTGTTTAAGCATAATAAGCAAATGCACTATTAAGGCCATGTTTAATGAGCTAATATTTGAATCTTTGATTCAAATGAGTTCATTCCTTTTTGTTATAACTTGCATTAGGCCAAGACACATTCATATTGCCATGTCATAGCATGCATCATATTGTTGCATATCGTCCTGTGTTGATTGTGTTCCGATGTGTTCTTCGTGGTAGGTTCTGCCTCCGAGGATATTCACGAGTATCCAACTGAAGGTCAGTATCCCACTACCACTCCATCAGGCAAGCAACCCATTGATCATTTCGATACAAACCCATGTTCTCGCTTCTGCTCTTGTTTACTACATTAAGACAACACGATTCAAACTGTTGTGTGTTACGGTAGTTGAACCCTTATCCTCTGCATGACCTGTCATTGCCATAGTAACTAGATGAAACCCACTAGCATGTGTAGGAGTTGATTGAGCCATGTATGTGATTCCTACCTTGCTATGACGCTATGCTTAGAGTTGTGTCAGGTCTGGTTCATCTGGGTGATGGGCTAGAGTGAAATGCTTATGTCGGTAATATGAGGGATGTGTTGAACATGTTTTGGTAAAGGTATCGATGAGAGGCCATGTAGGAGTACATGGTGGGTTGTTTCATTGAGATCGTCCCTAAGAACTGAGATCTGTATGTGTGATTTAAGATTCAGCTACTACCATGCATTGGGATCCTTAATTGACCCTCTCGGCTTCTTAATCACCCTAGTACTCTGTCCAGGAGTTGCAAATAGTTTCTAGTGTTTGTAGGTTATGTGTTGGCGGCCGTGCGTAGCGCTGACCCTAGGGGTGGGCTATGTTGCGGTAGATACACCGTGGCACAGTGTACCGAGTCACCCGTTTGGTGTCTCGGGAACCATGTACACATCGTTCGGGGCCGTATGTGGAAACCTCGGCCGGACTCCCTGCGGATGGAACCTGGATAGGCGATAAACCTGGACTAGAGACTTAAGTGTTTAGGTAGGCCGTGGCCGACACCCTCGCTGGGCTTCTGCTTGAAGGTTGCCGAGTACATGTCGTGTAAACGGCGGTAAGTGGTGAAAGCATGTATGAAGAAGTACACCCCTGCAGGGTATAAAACTATTCGAATAGCCGCGTCCGTGGTAAAGGACTACTTGGTTGCCTATACAGTTCATAGACAAGTTAATGGATACTACTAAAAGACTCAAGATAAGTGTGAGTACCGAGGATGGCCCTCTCGTAGGATAACGAGGGAGGATCCCCGGTGGAGTATTGTGTTGGTGAGTAGTGGACTCGTGTGCGAAAACTATTTTACTGGTGGAGTTCCATAGGATAGCTTAGCCAAGAGTCAAAGCTGGCTTGCTGCATTAACCCCACCACCTTCTTGAGAATAAGCATGTATAGTAGGTTCTGATGTAAGACTTGCTGAGTACCTTTGTACTCATGTTTGCTTAATTAATGTTTTCAGACGACAACACCGCCCCCTCCGATGGGTTCTACGTAGACCTTGACGTCGACGAGTGACTAGCCACCCAGGTGGTGATCCTGGCCATGGAGGGCCCTATGTAGATAGACAGGCGTCGAGAAGCCTTCTTTCTTCTAGAGTCTGTACTCAGACTAGTTACTTCCGCATGTGCTTGTATGTTTGTATGACTTGAGTGTCGGGTCATGTGACCCCTATCTATATGAACATGTTATGTATGGCTCCCTGGAGCCTTTAAATAAAGTACTTGAGTTGTAGAGTTTTGTTGTGATGCCATGTTGTATGTACTCATTTCGGGCATATTGTGTGTATGATTGAAATGCTTGGTATGAGTGGGATCCGACAATCTAGTTGTTTATCCTTGGCAGCCTTTCTTATGGGGAAATGTAGTCTAGTGTTCCTCGAGCCTTAGTAGTCCGCTACAGCCCGGTACACCGGAGTCCTGCTAGCCCAGCACTACTGTTCAGGACACTTGACTGGCCGGCATGTGTTTCACTTTGTTCCTATGTCTGTCCCTTCGGGGAAATTTCACGCTGTGACTTCCGGAGTCCTGCCTAGCCTACTACAGCCCGGGTTCCCCAGAGTCCTGTTAGCCCAGTGCTACAGCCCGGAATCACTCGCTGATGACCGACATGCTCGATGTGATTCATGTATGCCTGTCTCCATAGGTTTGTGTCGCTTTGGGTTCACGACTAGCCATGTCGGCCCGGGTTCTCTGTCATATGGATGCTAGCGACACTACCATATACGTGAGCCAAAAGGCGCAAACGGTCCCGGGCCATGGTAAGGCGACACCCGTGGGATACCGTGCGTGAGGCCGCAAAGTGATATGAGGTGTTACCGGCTAGATCGATGTGGCTTGGAATCGGGGTCCTGACAAGTCCTTTGAGAATTAAGCCGCTTGATCTTTCCGCTTGTCCATTCGATTGGGGGTGAGCGACTGAAGCGTAGTCGACTCGTGTGCCTTGAGAGGCGCAAAAGGCTCTGAATTTGTCAGAATCGAAGTTTGACCCATTGTCAGTGATGATGCTGTGCGGAACTCCATATCTGAATATCAACTCTCTGATGAAACTGATAGCAGTGCAAGCATCAAGATTCTGGATAGGCTTAGCTTCGATCCATTTGGTGAACTTGTCGACTGCCACTAGCACATGAGTGAAACCGCTTCTGCCCGTACTCAGTGGTCCAACCATGTCCAGTCCCCAAACAGCGAAGGGCCAGACGAGTGGAATGGTTTTCAGGGCTGACGTGGGTTTGTGCGACATATTGGAGTAAAACTGACACCCTTCACATTTGTCGACTATCTCTTTCTCCATTTCATTCGCCCTTGGCCAGTAGAATCCCGCTCGGTATGCTTTAGCCACAATGGTCCGAGAGGACGCATGATGACCGCAGGTCCCCGAGTGGATATCATCAAGGATTATCTGACCTTCTTCTGGTGTTATACACTTCTGACTGACTCCAGTCGCACTTTCTCTATACAACTATCTCTTTATGACTGTAAAGGCCTTGGATCGACGGACGACCTGTCGAGCCTCTTCTTCGTCTTCTGGGAGTTCTTTCCTTAGGATGTACGGTACCGTCTAGTCGGGAGTGATGACCAAAACTTCCATGATCAGGTCGACCACAGCTGGAACTTCAACTTCAATCGGATCCGTGGCACTTTTTGGCTGCGGGGCTTCTTTAGTGAAGGGATCCTCCTGAACTGATGGTGTGTGGATGTGTTCCAAAAACACATTGTTGGGGATGGCTTCTCTTTTGGAACCTATTTTCGCCAAATCATCAGCTGCTTGATTTTTCAGTCGGGGTATGTGATGAAGTTCTAACCCCTCGAATTTCTTCTCCAGCTTTCTCACTGCATTGCAATAACCAGTCATGGCCAGACTTCTGACGTCCCACTCCATCATCACTTGATTAACCACCAAATCTGAGTCACCATAGACCATGAGGCGACGGACGCTGAGTGAAATGGCCATGCGCAACCCATATAAAAGTGCTTCATATTCTGCTTCGTTATTGGAGGAATCAATGGATTGAAGAACATATCTGAGCTTATCTCCTCGGGGGGAGACCAATACTACCCCGGCACCGAAACCATTCAGCATTTTGGAACCGTCGAAGAACATGGTCCAATGCTTCGAGTAAACCTGAGTCGGCAGTTGTTGTTCAATCCACTCGGCAACGAAATCTGCTATTGCTTGGGACTTGATAGCTTTCTTTGCCTCAAACTTGATATCTAGAGGTAGGAGTTCAATCGCCCATTTTGCCACTCGACCAGTTGCATCTCTGTTGTGCAAAATCTCTGACAATGGAGCCTCGCTGACGACTGTAATGGAATGGTCAGTGAAGTAATGTGCAACCTTCTTCGTGGTCATATAAATCCCATATACAAGCTTCTGATAATGAGGATATCTTTGCTTCGACGGGGTCAAGACTTCAGAAATATAATATACTGGGCGCTAAACTTTGAAGGCTTTTCCTTCTTCTTCCCGCTCGACTATAAGTACTGTACTGACGACTTGTCCCGTGGCTGTGATGTAAAGCAGCAAAGGCTCTTTGCTGACCGGGGCAGCAAGCACCGGCTGGGTGGAGAGCAGACCTTTGAGCTCTGCAAACGCTGCATCAGCTTCAGGAGTCCACTCGAACTTGTCTGACTTCTTCATCAATCGGTAAAGAGGCAATGCCTTTTCACCGAGACAAGAGATGAATCGATTTAAAGCGGCCAAGCAACCAGTAAGCTTCTGGACGTCGTGCACTCGCACAGGACTTTTCATTCGGAGTATAGTACCGACTTTTTCTGGATTGGCGTCGATTCCCCGTTCAGAAACGAGAAAACCGAGTAACTTTCCGCCAGGAACTCCGAATGTGCACTTTGATGGATTAAGCTTGATATCATACCTCCTGAGGTTGGCGAAGGTTTCAGCACGGTCAGTCAGCAGGTCGGAACCTTTCCGTGACTTGACCACAATATCATCCATGTATGCTTCCACATTCGACTGATTTGAGTGAGCAAACACTTCTGAACCATCCTCATGAATGTGGCTCCGACATTCTTGAGGCCGAACGGCATGGTAACATAACAGAAGCACCCGAATGGAGTGATGAAAGCTGTTTTGATCTCATCAGGTCCATACAGATGGATCTGATGGTACCCGGAATAGGCGTCTAAAAAAGACAGTCACTCACATCCCGCAGTCGAGTCGACTATCTAGTCAATGTGGGGGAGAGGAAAATGATCTTTCGGGCAGGCCCGATTGATATGTTTAAAGTCAATGCACATGCGAAGTGACTTGTCCTTCTTGGGGACCATGACAACGTTGGCGAGCCACTCGGAGTGGTAGATCTCTCGGATGAACTCCGCTGCTAAGAGCCGAGCCACCTCCTCACCAATAGCCTTTCTCTTCTGTACGGCGGACCGTCGGAGATGTTCTTTGATAGGTTTTACTTTTGAGTCGACTCGAAGGCGGTGCTCAGCCAGCCCCCTGGGAACACCCGACATGTCAGAAGGCTTCCATGCGAAAATGTCCCAGTTCTCACGGAGGAACTGGATGAGCGCTTCTTCCTATTTGGGGTCGAGTGTTGTTGAGATATGAGTCGGAGCAGCACTGGGATTGGTCGGGTGAATGTGAGTGTAACACCCCGGATGTAACTTTCCCAATTTGTACTCCAACTCTTGCCGTTTCCGGCGTTAAGTTATTTTATTTTCTCGGGTTCGGGTCTTTGTCTCCGTGTGTTGTTGTCGTTGTCATGCATCTCATATCATGTCATCATGTGCATTGCATTTGCGTACGTGTTCGTCTCATGCATTCGAGCATTTTCCCTGTTGCCGTTTTGCATTCCGGCGCTTCGTTCTCCTTCGGTGGCCATTTCTACCTTTCTTTCGTGTGTGGGGATTAAACATTTCCGGATTGGACCGAGACTTGCCAAGCGGCCTTGGTTTACTACCGTTAGACCGCCTGTCAAGTTTTGTGCCATTTGGACTTCGTTTGATACTCCAACGGTTAACCAAGGGACCGAAAAGGTCTCGTGTGTGTTGCAGCCCAACACCCCTCCAATTTGGCCCAAAAACCCACCAAAACCTTCTCCATCATCTAGAGCGTTCGATCACGATCGCGTGGCCGCAAACCGCACCTCATTTGGACTCTCCTAGCTCCCTCTACCTCTATTTAAAGCCCCCTCCCGAAATTCGCGGATCTCCTCTCTCCCAAACCCTAAAAAAATTGCCCGCCACCACCGGACACGTCCGCCCCGCCGCCGGACAAATCCCGCCGCCACCTCCGGCCAATCAGCGGGCGCCAAGTGGCATCGCACCCACTTCCCCGCTGCCAGCCCGGGAGGCCCAGGTCGGGCCCCCGAGGCCCATCGCGCCCCCGCCGCCATCCTCCCTCCGCGCCGCCCGAGCCGGATGGCTCCTCCAGCCCGGCGCCGCCGCCACCATCTCCGGCTACCCAGAGCTCACCGCTCCGCTGCGCGCCTCGCCGCCGCAGGCTTCCGCCGCCACGGGCCGCTGCGAGCCGCCGACCCCGCCGGCCATCCTCTACCTCGCCGGCGTCACCCCATCATCCTCTCCGGTCTCCCTCGTCGTCTGGCAAGCCACCGGCCAACTCCACGCAAGTCCGGCAAGAACTCCGGCGAGGACGGCGTCGAACCTCGGGAACCGTGTTCCCAGATCCAGATCCAAATTTTAGGGTTGACCCCGTTTTTTCCCTAAGTCCCTAATTTTTTTGCTCATGTTCATAGCCTCGTAACTTTGCATCCGTAACTCCGTTTTTGGCATATTGCATATCAAAATGTTCATCTCAGAGAGTAAATCATTTCATTCCATTGCATCATTTTCATTTGAGTTCATCTTGATGCCCGAAGTGCTGTTAGAAGAGGGCTACTTGAGATATTTGTTAGATCTGCTACTCCGTTTAGATATTTGTCATTTTTGCATGATTAATGTGTGCATGATATGCCCATGAGCTCTACATGTGTTTTGTTAAGGGCTTTGTCATCTTTCCAGAGGTGCAACCCATGTATTTTTGTGATGTGTGTGGTGACTAGCACAAGCTTGCAAAGTGAGGCACTTGGTAATTCTGATTTCAGGGACTTAGCATTTCCACCAAGTCCTTGACCTGTTTATCTCATATGGCCATATGTTCATGTTGTTTCCTAGTGATCCGTGCCTCTTTTGAGGATGATCAGTAATGATGTTTTATTAATCTTGTAGTTCTCTATCCATCCATGTCTTTGTTTGCATTTATGGAGCATCCTAGCTTGAGTCAATGGAGCTCTACTTTTGCTACTTTGTGAATCTGGGCAGATTGTCTACTTGTTAGCGATTTTGCCGATGATGTTGTAGTTGATCCATGCATGCTATGTTATTGTTCTTGCCATGTCTAGCTTGTATTTTGTGTGTTCTTGTTAGATGTATGCTTAGCTTATCATGACTTTCTCCGTAGTGAGTGCATCGAGCTCGTAAACATGCCTACTTGAGTTATGTTTCAACATGTGCCAGTTTTCACTAAGTCTGAAAACTGATTATGTTTTTGCTATGTTCACATGCTTGCAATTGTATTTTCTGATCCCTTTTGGCTCAAGGTCACTAGACTTTTGTTAAGCTCTTTGAGTATCTCCATGCCATGCTTTACTTTGCCATGTTCAGGTCCTGTAGCATGTAGTTTTGTTGCTCCGAAGAGTGCTACCTGACCTAAAATTCCAGACAAGTGTTGATTTCACTAAGTCTGAAATCTGTTTGTCATATTCATTTTTGCCATGCTTATTTGAACCTGTTAATGGATGAATTGGCCGTAGCTCAGTGCTAGACTTTTGTTAAGCATCTTGAATGCATCCCTGCCATGTATTTTGTTGTCCTGTTTGGGTGCTGTAGCTCATTCATCTCATTGCATTTAGATGGTAACTTGCTATCAATCGCAGACCGTGGTCATCTTTGAATCGCTTGCCATTTCCAAACCGTAACTCCGATTCCGGCGTTCTTTATATCGTTTTCAAGCGATTTCATCTAATCTTTCCAGTGGCACACTTGGATTCCCAAGTTGAGGCCAGGTTCATGCATTCCTTGTCAAATCTTGCATATGCATCACGCATCGCATCCCGCATAGCATATCATCTTTGCATCATTTTGTTCGAGCTTGCACGTGGTTGATTGTGTCCTTGTTGCTTGTTTGTCTTGTTTGGGTATAGCCGGGAGAAGAGTTCGCTAACGAGGAGCCCGTTGAGTTTGCTTTCGAGGATCCAGTCAACTCTGACAATTGTGCAGGCAAGATGATCATACCCTCGAAATCACTATTATCTTTGCTATGCTAGATTGCTCGCTCTTTTGCTACGCCATTGTTACGATGCCTACCACTTGCCTTCAAGCCTCCCAAAATTGCCATGTCAAACCTCTAACCCACCATGTCCTAGCAAACCGTTGATTGGCTATGTTACCGCTTTGCTCAGCCCCTCTTATAGCGTTGCTAGTTGCAGGTGAAGATTGGAGGCCGTTCCTTGTTGGGATATCATTATATTATCTTGTTATCTTAATGCATCTATATACTTGGTAAAGGGTGGAAGGCTCGTCCTCTCGCCTAGTGTTTTGTTCCACTCTTGCCGCCCTAGTTTCTGTCAAATCGGTGTTATGTTCGCGGATTTTGCGTTCCTTACGCGGTTGGGTTATAATGGGAACTCCTTGATAGTTCGCCTAGATTAAAGCTTTTCCAGCAATTCCCAACCTTGGTTTTACCATTTTCCACCTAGCCTATTTTTCCCTTGGGTTTCCGGAGCCCGAGGGTCATCTTATTTAAACCCCCCCCAGGACAGTGCTCCTCTGAGTGTTGGTCCAACTCGTCAGACGCCGGTGGCTACCAGGGACAACTCTGGGCTGGCCTACCGGAAGTTTAGACAATCTGAGTGTGCCTTGAGAAAGAGATATGTGCAGCTCCTATCGGGATTTGTCGGCACGTTCGGGCGGTATTGCTGGTCTTGTTTTAACCTGTCGAAGTGTCTTGAAGAACCGAGATACCGAGTCTAATCGGTATGTCTTGGGAGGAGGTCTATTCCTTCGTTGACCATGAGAGCTTGTCATGGGCTAAGTTGGGACTCCCCTGCAGGGATTTGAACTTTTGAAAGCCGTGCCCGCGGTTATGGGCAGATGGGAATTTGTTAATGTCTGGTTATAGATAACTTGAACCTTAACTTAATTAAAATAAATCAACTGAGTGTGTTACCGTGATGGCCTCTTCTCGGCGGAGCCCGGGAAGTGGACACGGTGTTGGAGTAATGTTTGCGCAGGTTGCTCTCTAGTTTCCCGCTCGCGCTTTGCCTCCTCTTCTCGCTCTCTTTTGCGAACAGGATAGTCACCATTTTTGCTAGTCGCTTGCTGCAGCTCCACTTATATTTACCTTGCCTTACCTATAAGCTTAAATAGTCTTGATCGTGAGGGTGCGAGATTGCTGAGTCCTTGTGGCTCACAGATTACTATTACACCAGATGCAGGGCCTGATGATTACGCTCCAGGAGACGCGCTTGAGCTCAACTGGGAGTTCGACGAGGACTCTCAATGATAGTATGTTTCCTTTCCTGATGATCAGTAGTGGTGCCCAGTTGGGGTTGATCGGGACCGTGTCGCATGTTGGGTTATCTTTTATTTTGGCGCCGTGGTCGGGCCATGAGTGTTTGGTTGATGTAATGTTATTTATGTACCTTGATTGACGTGGCGAGTGTAAGCCAACTATGTTATATCCCCTTTTATTATCTATACTACATGGGATGTTGTGAAGATTGCCTAACTTGCGACATATGCCTTCAATGCGATTATGCCTCTAAGTCGTGCCTCGACACGTGGGAGATATAGTCGCATCGAGGGTGTTACAAGTTGGTATCAGAGCCTTCCCCGACCTTAGAAGCCCCATTGCTTGATCGTTTTTAGTGGCCGAGTTGTGTCTAGAAAAATGTTTTGAGTCATTTAGGAATTATATAATGGAGAGTTTAGGAATTCTTTTTACTTCCCAGTCTCCTCATCGCTATGGTAAGGCATCCTGACGTAGAGTTTTAACTCTTCTCTTCTCAAATTTCACTAAAAAATTTAGGATCACGCGGGTATCTTGGAATCGTTCCGATAGTTTTATGACGAGAACATTGTCTTGGTGCCTCCTGTCAGGGGTTTTGTGGAAGTGTCTCGGGGAGTTGAGCTCTGAGGTGTTGTCGTCATAATTTTATCGTTGCAATTCTAGAATACCTGAGTTTAGTACGCCGACATCGAAAATCTCTTTTATGCAGTTCGTTGGTGAGATAACCTCGATGCCACCCAGTACTGGGGCGGGAGTTCGGGAGTATCGCCATAACTTGTATAACGGATGCTTTTTGAAGGTTGAGGTAGATGGTTTCCGAAGTTTTTCTCGGTTATGTGTTGAAGGATGGATACAGCTGGATGTAGGATATGCTAGATTTGGGTGAGGTATTATGCTTCCCCTGTATCCCCAACACCTGATTGCATAACCAGAAAGGTTCGGGAGTTTCATAGGTGGGAATTCTAGTAGCTCTAGTTCTTCTTCCACGGATATTGGTTTGAGATTGGGATTTCTTACCGATTATTCGTTCTTGATCCGTACCTTGTTGATTTATTTCTCTACCTAAATTCTAGGTGGCTTCTCAATTTATGGATATGTGACCATTTCAAGAGGAATGCATTCGTTCATTTTGTTCGGATGTGAAGACTATATGTTGCAATTTTCATTCCGTTGGATTCAGCTTCAATATTTGTCTATATATGTGCTAATGGATGTTAACCTCTTCAGGATGGCTCCTCCAACGCGCACGACTCTGAATCCTGATCCGCCACCACCTCCACCGCCTCCGGAGGCATGGCAAGTTGTGATGGCCGCAACCAATGCAAACACACAGCTGATCATGCAAATTCTTCAAGAGCGCAACCAAGGCAACAATCAGAATCATTCTACTACACTCAACCAGTTCCTTGCTAACGGGCCAAAGACTTTCTGCAATTGTGTTGAGGCAACCGATGCTGACGATTGGCTTGTGGATCTGTGCAAGCATTTCGAGTGCAGTAACGTCAGGCCTGAGGACTTTGTCAAGTTTGCTTCCTTCCAACTCAAAGATCAAGCTGCAGAATGGTTCCAGCAGTACAAGGATTCCAGAGGTGGACGTGTTATCACTTGGGATGAATTCCGTCAAGATTTCGGAGCTCATCATATTCCTCAGAGCATGGTTGAAAGCAAGCGTGAGGAATTCCGCAACCTAAAGCAAGGCTCTTTGTCTGTCTATGACTGCAACAAGTTGTTTCAGAAGCTCGCCCGCTTTGCTAAGCAGGACATACCTGATGAGAAGAGCATGATATACCAGTTCAGGGGTGGTCTCAGAGAAGAAATTCAGCTAGCTTTTGTTCTCTTTGAGCCCTTGAGATACGATGAGTTCTACAACATGGCACTGAAGCAAGAGGCTGCTCAATTGAGGTGTGATGCTTCCAAGAAGCGAGTCAGAGATGTTACTCCTTCTTCCTCTACCCAAGTGGCCAAGCAGCAGAAGTATTGGCTTCCTCCTCCTCCGTTCCGTCAGCCGTATCAGCAGAAGAGCAAAAGTGGCAGTGGTTCTTCCCACCCACCCAACCCTGGCTTTCAGAACAAGACTTCGTCTCAACCTCCAAGATCGAGTGCTCCGTATCACCGTCCGCTTTCAGAAGTCACGTGCAACAAGTGCCAACAGAAGGGTCACTATGCCAACAAGTGTTTCAACCAGAGGCGTCTTCCTCCTCCTCCTCCTGTGAGATCGGCAAATACAGCTGTGGTCAAGCATAATCCCAAGTACGCCAAGGTCAATATGGTGAATGCAGCTCAGGCAGAGGATTCATCAGATGTCATCATGGGTAACCTTCCTGTTAATGATATTCCCGCAAGAGTTCTTTTTGACACTGGTGCATCGCATTGTTTTATCTCGAGACCTTTTGCATCTAAGCATGGGTGGTTTTCTCAAGTTATGCATAAGTCATTAGCAGTTGTCTCTCCGGGTAGATGTTTGCTCGCTAACTACAAGGTTCCGGATATTTCTATCTCGATGGGTGATTTCAAGTTTCTGGCTTCTCCAATGATCCTTGGTAACTCGGATATTGATCTTATTCTCGGGATGGATTGGCTTTCTAAGCACAAGGCTCAGCTTGATTGTGCAGCCAGGCAGATTCAATTGACTCATTCGTCTGAGGATGTAATTGTTTTTGCTGCTCGGGATAATACTATCCGTCTGTTTTTTCTCAATGAGAAGGGTGAACTGGATGCTATCTCACAAATTCCAGTCGTTTGCGAATATCAAGACGTCTTTCCAGAAGAGCTTCCAGGAATGCCTCCGCACCGGCCAGTTGAATTTGTTATTGATCTTGAGCCCGGCACGGAACCTGTGTGCAAACATCCTTACAAGCTCGGACCAAAAGAGTTGAAGGAGCTGAAGAAGCAACTCGATATTCAAGAGAAAATGGGTCTCATCCGGCCTAGTTCTTCTTCGTGGGGTTGTGGTGTTCTTTTTGTGAAGAAGAAGGATGGAATGGACCGACTTTGTGTTGATTACCGTCCATTTAACAAGAAGACCATCAAGAACAAATACCCACTTCCTAACATCAATGAGCTGTTCGAACAACTCAAAGGTGCCCAAGTATTCTCCAACCTTGATCTCCGTATGGGTTATCATCAGATTCGTATCCGTGAGCAAGATATTCCCAAGACGGCTTTCAGGACAAGCTATGGTTCATATGAATACACTGTCATGTCTTTTGGCCTCGTCAACGCTCCTCCGACGTTCTCTCGCATGATGAACTTCATCTTCAACGCCTACACCAATGACTTCGTTTTGGTCTATCTCGACGACATTCTGGTTTTCTCGAAGAACAAGGAAGATCATGCCAAGCACTTGCGTTTGGTACTCGATAAGTTGAGGGAACACAAGTTCTACGCCAAGTTCTCCAAATGTGAATTTTGGCTCGATGAGGTTCTTTATCTTGGTCATATCATCTCTGCCAAGGGCATTGCCGTGAATCCTGAGAAGGTGTCTGCAATTGTGAATTGGGAACCTCCTCAGAACGTGAAGCAACTCCGTAGCTTCCTCGGTCTCGCAAGCTATTGCCAAAGATTCGTTGAAAACTTTTCTAAGATCGCGAAGCCTCTCTCTAATCTTCTCCAGAAGCACGTCAAGTACGTTTGGTCTCCGGAGTGTGACATTGCTTTCAACACTTTGAAAGAGAAATTGATCACTGCTCCAGTTCTAACTCCGCCTGATGAATCCAAGCCGTACGAGGTCTTTTGTGATGCCTCTCTCCAAGGTCTTGGTGCAGTATTGATGCAAGAGAAGAAAGTTGTTGCTTATACCTCTCGCCAGTTGAAGCCTAATGAGAAGAACTACCCCACTCATGATCTCGAATTGGCGGCAGTTGTGCATGCTCTTTTAACTTGGAGACATCTCTTATTGGGAAGAAAAGTGGACATTTTCACTGATCACAAGAGTCTCAAGTACATCTTCACTCAGCCTAATCTCAACCTCAGGCAAACTCGATGGGTCGAAATGATTCAAGAGTATAATCCGAGTATCGAGTATACTCCAGGCAAGGCCAATGTGATTGCTGACGCTTTGAGCAGGAAAGCTTATTGCAACAGTCTGATTCTCAAGCCTTATAAACCCGAGCTTTGTGAAGCTTTCCGCAAACTTAATCTGCAAGTTGTTCCTCAAGGTTTCCTCGCCAACCTTCAAGTCTCTCCTACCTTGGAAGACTAGATTCGCCAAGCTCAGCTTCTTGATGCTATGGTGAAAAAGGTGAAGATTGGGATTGCCAAGAGTCAACCCAAGTACAAGTGCTACCGCCTTGATGACAAGGATACTCTCTTCTTCGAGGATCGTATTGTTGTACCCAAAGGTGACCTCCGTAAAGTGATCTTGAACGAGGCTCGCAATTCTCTCCTCTCCATCCACCCAGGGAGTACGAAGATGTATCAGGACCTCAAGCAGGCTTATTGGTGGACTCGAATGAAGCGCGAGATTGCTCAATTCGTGAATGAATGTGATGTCTGCAGAAGAGTGAAGGCAGAACACCAAAGGCCAGCTGGTCTCCTCCAACCTCTTGCCATTCCAGAATGGAAGTTTGACCACATTGAAATGGACTTCGTGACTGGGTTTCCAAAGTCCAAGCGTGGCAATGATGCTATATTCGTTGTCATCGACAAACTCACCAAAGTGGCTCACTTTCTGCCTATCAAAGAGTCGATCACTGCAGCTCAATTGGCGGAGCTCTATATCTCTCGAATTGTCTCTCTGCACGGTATTCCACAAGTGATCTCTTCAGACCGTGGCAGCATCTTTACATCCAAGTTTTGGGATTCTTTTCAGAAGGCCATGGGCACCAACATCCGCTTCAGCACAACTTTCCATCCTCAAACTAGCGGTCAAGTCGAGCGTGTCAACCAGATTCTTGAAGATATGCTCAGGGCTTGTGTGATCTCCTTCGGCATGAAGTGGGAGGATTGTCTTCCTTATGCTGAATTCTCCTACAACAACAGTTTTCAAGCAAGTTCGGGCAAGGCCCCATTTGAAATTCTGTATGGCAGGAAGTGCCGTACCCCTCTCAACTGGTCTGAAACCGGCGGACGTCAGCTTTTGGGTAATGACTTAATCACAGAGGTAGAGGAGATGTGCAAAGTCATTCGAGATAACCTCAAAGCATCCCAATCCCGCCAGAAGAGCTACTATGATAGTAAGCACCGTGATTTGGCTTTCGAGATCGGAGATCAATGTTTACCTCCGCGTCTCTCCTATGAAAGGTACTCGTCGCTTCGGTATCAAAGGGAAGCTTGCCCCTAGATACGCGGGACCTTTCAAGATTGTCAGCAAGAGAGGCGACCTCGCCTATCAACTCGAGCTTCCTTCAAATTTTGCAAATGTTCATGACGTGTTCCATGTCTCTCAGCTCCGAAAGTGCTTCAAGACTCCTGACCGCACCATCAACTTCGAGGACATTGAGCTCCAAGAAGATCTCTCCTATTGTGAGCACCCGGTTGCTATTCTTGAAGAGACTGAACGCAAGACTCGCAATAAGTCAATCAAATTTCTCAAAGTCAAGTGGTCACACCATTCTGACCGTGAAGCTACCTGGGAATGCGAGGATCACCTCCGTTCTGAGTACCCGGTGTTCTTTCAGTCCTAGATCTCGGGACGAGATCCTTTCGTAGTGGTGGAGTGTTGTAACACCCCGGATGTAACTTTCCCAATTTGTACTCCAACTCTTGTCGTTTCCGGCGTTAAGTTATTTTATCTTCTCGGGTTCGGGTCTTTGTCTCCGTGTGTTGTTGTCGTTGTCATGCATCTCATATCATGTCATCATGTGCATTGCATTTGCATACGTGTTCATCTCATGCATTCGAGCATTTTCCCCGTTGTCCGTTTTGCATTCCGGCGCTTCGTTCTCCTCCGGTGGCCATTTCTACCTTTCTTTCGTGTGTGGGGATTAAACATTTCCGGATTGGACCAGGACTTGCCAAGCGGCCTTGGTTTACTACCGGTATACCGCCTGTCAAGTTTTGTGCCATTTGGACTTCGTTTGATACTCCAACGGTTAACCGAGGGACCAAAAAGGTCTCGTGTGTGTTGCAGCCCAACACCCCTCCAATTTGGCCCCAAAACCCACCAAAACCTTCTCCATCATCTAGAGCATTCGATCACGATCGCGTGGCCGCAAACCGCACCTCATTTGGACTCTCCTAGCTCCCTCTACCTCTATTTAAAGCCCCCTCCCGAAATTCGCGGATCTCCTCTCTCCCAAACCCTAAAAAAAATTGCCCGCCGCCACCGGACACGTTCGCCCCGCCGCCGGACAAATCCCGCCGCCACCTCCGGCCAATCAGCGGGTGCCAAGTGGCATCGCGCCCATTTCCCCGCCGCCGGCCCGGGAGGCCCAGGTCAGGCCCCCGAGGCCCATCGCACCCCCGCCGCCATCCTCCCTCCGCGCCGCCCGAGCCGGACGGCTCCTCCAGCCCGACGCCGACGCCGCCATCTCTGGCTGCCCGGAGCTCGCCGCTCCGCCGCGCGCCTCGCCGCCGCAGGCTTCCGCCGCCACGGGCCACCGCGAGCCGCCGACCCCGCCGGCCATCCTCTACCTCGCCGGCGTCACCCCATCATCCTCTCCGGTCTCCCTCGTCGTCCGGCAAGCCGCCGGCCTCCTCCACGCAAGTCCGGCAAGAACTCCGGCGAGGACGGCGTCGAACCTCGGGAACCGTGTTCCCAGATCCAGATCCAAATTTTAGGGTTGACCCCGTTTTTTTTCCTAAGTCCCTAATTTTTTTGCTCATGTTCATAGCCTTGTAACTTTGAATCCGTAACTCCGTTTTTGGCATATCGCATGTCAAAATGTTCATCTCAGAGAGTAAATCATTTCATTCCATTGCAACATTTTCATTTGATTTCATCTTGATGCCCGAAATGCTGTTAGAAGAGGGCTACTTGAGATATTTGTCAGATCTGCTACTCCGTTTAGATATTTGTCATTTTTGCATGATTAATGTGTGCATGATATGCCCATGAGCTCTACATGTGTTTTGTTAAGGGCTTTGTCATCTTTCCAGAGATGCAACCCATGTATTTTTGTGATGTGTGTGGCGACTAGCACAAGCTTGCAAAGTGAGGCACTTGGTAATTCTGATTTCAGGGACTTAGCATTTCCACCAAGTCCTTGACCTGTTTATCTCATATGGCCATATGTTCATGTTGTTTCCTAGTGATCCGTGCCTCTTTTGAGGATGATCAGTAAGGATGTTTTATTAATCTTGTAGTTCTCTATCCATCCATGTCTTTGTTTGCATTTATGGAGCACCCTAGCTTGAGTCAATCGAGCTCTACTTTTGCTACTTTGTGAATCTGGGCAGATTGTCTACTTGTTAGCGATTTTGCCGATGATGTTGTAGTTGATCCATGCATGCTATGTTATTGTTCTTGCCATGTCTAGCTTGTATTTTGTGTGTTCTTGTTAGATGTATGCTTAGCTTATTATGACTTGCTCCGTAGTGAGTGCATCGAGCTCGTAAACATGCCTACTTGAGTTATGTTTCAGCATGTGCCAGTTTTCAGTAAGTCTGAAAACTGATTATGTTTTTGCTATGTTCACATGCTTGCAATTGTATTTTCTGATCCCTTTTGGCTCAAGGTCACTAAGGGACTTTGGTTAAGCTCTTTGAGTAGCTCCATGCCATGCTTTACTTTGCCATGTTCAGGTCCTGTAGCATGTAGTTTTGTTGCTCCGAAGAGTGCTACCTGACCTGAAATTCCAGACAAGTGTTGATTTCAGTAAGTCTGAAATTTGTTTGTCATATTCATTTTTGCCATGCTTGTTTGAACCTGTTAGTGGATGAATTGGCCGTAGCTCAGTGCTAGACTTTTGTTAAGCATCTTGAATGCATCCCTGCCATGTATTTTGTTGTCCTGTTTGGGTGCTGTAGCTCGTTCATCTCATTGCATTTAGATGGCAACTTGCTATAAATCGCAGACCGTGGTCTTATTTGAATCGCTTGCCATTTCCAAACCGTAACTCCATTCGAGCGTTCTTTGTATCATTTTCAAGCGATTTCATCTCATCTTTCCAGTGGCACACTTGGATTCCCAAGTTGAGGCCAGGTTCATGCATTCCTTGTCAAATCTTGCATATGCATCACGCATCGCATCCCGCATAGCATATCATCTTTGCATCATTTTGTTCGAGCTTGCACGTGGTTGATTGTGTCCTTGTTGCTTGTTTGTCTTGTTTGGGTAGCACCGGGAGACGAGTTCGCTAATGAGGAGCCCGTTGAGTTTGCTTTCAAGGATCCAGTCAACTCTGACAATTGTGCAGGCAAGATGATCATACCCTCGAAATCACTACTATCTTTGCTATGCTAGATTGCTCGCTCTTTTGCTATGCCATTGCTATGATGCCTACCACTTGCCTTCAAGCCTCCCAAATTGCCATGTCAAACCTCTAACCCACCATGTCCTAGCAAACCGTTGATTGGCTATTTACCGCTTTGCTCAGCCCCTCTTATAGCGTTGCTAGTTGCAGGTGAAGATTGGAGGTCGTTCCTTGTTGGAACATTTATTTACTTGTTGGGATATCATTATATTATCTTGTTATCTTAATGCATCTATATACTTGGTAAAGGGTGGAAGGCTTGTCCTCTCGCCTAGTGTTTTGTTCCACTCTTGCCGCCCTAGTTTCCGTCAAATCGATGTTATGTTCCCAGATTTTGCGTTCCTTACGCGGTTGGGTTATAATGGGAACCCCTTGATAGTTCGCCTTGATTAAAGCTTTTCCAGCAATGCCCAACCTTGGTTTTACCATTTGCCACCTAGCCTCTTTTCCCTTGGGTTTCCGGAGCCCGAGGGTCATCTTATTTTTAAACCCCCCAGGGCCAGTGCTCCTCTGAGTGTTGGTCGAACTCGTCAGCCGCCGGTGCCTACCAGGGGCAACTCTGGGCTGGCCTACCAGAAGTTTAGACAATTTGAGTGTGCCCTGAGAAAGAGATATGTGCAGCTCCTATCAGGATTTGTCGGCACGTTTGGGCGGTGTTGCTGGTCTTGTTTTAACCAGTCGAAGTGTCTTGAAGAACCGAGATACCGAGTCTGATCGATACGTCTTGGGAGGAGGTCTATTCATTCGTTGATCGTGAGAGCTTGTCATGGGCTAAGTTGGGACTCCCCTGCAGGGATTTGAACTTTCGAAAGCCGTGCCCACGGTTATAGGCAGATGGGAATTTGTTAGTCCGGTTGTAGATAACTTGAACCTTAACTTAATTAAAATAAATCAACTGAGTGTGTTACCGTGATGGCCTCTTCTCGGCGGAGCCCGGGAAGTGGACACGATGTTGGAGTAATGTTTGCGCAGGTTGCTCTCTAGTTTCCCGCTCGCGCTTTGCCTCCTCTTCTCACTCTCTTTTGCGAACAGGATAGTCACCATTTTTGCTAGTCGCTTGCTGCAGCTCCACTTATATTTACCTTGCCTTACCTATAAGCTTAAATAGTCTTGATCGCGAGGGTGCGAGATTGGTGAGTCCCTGTGGCTCACAGATTACTATTACACCAGATGCAGGGCCTGATGATTACGCTCCAGGAGACGGGCTTGAGCTCAACTGGGAGTTCGACGAGGACTCTCAACGATACTATGTTTCCTTTCCTGATGATCAGTAGTGGTGCCCAGTTGGGGTTGATCGGGACCGTGTCGCATGTTGGGTTATCTTTTATTTTGGCGCCGTGGTCGGGCCATGAGTGTTTGGTTGATGTAATGTTATTTATGTACCTTGATTGACGTGGCGAGTGTAAGCCAACTATGTTATCTCCCCTTTTATTATCTATATTACATGGGATGTTGTGAAGATTGCCTAACTTGCAACATATGCCTTCAATGCGATTATGCCTCTAAGTCGTGCCTCGACACGTGGGAGATATAGTCGCATCGAGGGTGTTATAGTGAGCCGGCTTCTTTTCGCCAGACGACTGAAAAGCCGATTCTGTAGCGGGCTTCTTGGCTCGCAACAAATCACTCGGGTCTGCAGTCTTCTGGTATTCCTGCAGCTCCACCACTGCCATCTGAGCATCAGCGATCTTTGAACCTTTCTGAAAACACTCTTCTGCTTTCTTCTGATTACCCGTAACAGTGATCACACCTTTGGGACCAGGCATCTTCAATTTGAGATACACATAACATGGTCGAGCCATGAAGCGTGCATAAGCCGGCCTGCCCAAAATAGCGTGATAAGCACTCTGGAAATCCACAACCTCGAACGTCAACTTTTCTTTGCGGTGGTTCTTGGAATCACCGAAAACCACATCAAGAGCAATTTGGCCGAGCGACTCAGCCTTCTTCCCAGGAATGACTCCATGGAAACTCATGTTGCTGGTACTGAGTCTGGACATCGGAATGCCCATCCCTTTCAGCGTCTCAGCATATAGTATGTTCAAACCACTGCCACCGTCCACCAAGACTTTGGTCAGTCGAGTGCCTTCAACAACTGGATCGACCACCAAAGCTTGCCTCCCAAGGGTGGGAATGTGTGTTGGGTGATCAGACTGGTCGAATGTGATGGCAGTCTGAGACCACTTCAGATAACTGGGTGTCGCCGGAGCAACCATATTCACCTCACGGTTGATAACTTTCAGTCGACTTTTGCTTTCAACATCAGCAAAAATCATCAAGGTGGAATTGACCTGGGGGTATCCATCATCACTGTCTTCCTTTTCCTCAACTTTTTCCGACTCCTTTTCCTTATCTTTGGGTTGTTTGCCCTGGAACTGCTGGATCAAGAGCCGACACTGTCGAGTGGTATGTTTCGGGTAAATGAACTTACCTTCTTCATCTTTCTTGGTGTGGATGTGACATGGCAAATCCAACACATCATTTCCGTCTTGGTCTTTAACTTTCTTGGGGTTCCAAGGCCCTTTGGGTTTCCCCTTAAACTTTCCTTGAGCCACAGCCAAGGCCTCCCCAGGAGCAGCTGGCTCGGCTTTCCGCTTCTGTTTCCGATTGGAATTTCCTCCTCCGGTTTCTTGGGCGACTGACTTGTGTTTGCCACTCCGGAGTCGATCCTCATCTTCACCATTAGCGTACTTGGTGGCAATCTCCATCATCCGATTCAGAGACATGTCTCCGGTTCGACCGAATTTCAGATTCAGTTCTCCGTACTTGACGCCTTCTTTGAAGGCACGGACTGCTTGGTGATCAGGTACATTCTCTACCGTGTGATGTAACGTGATCCATCTCTGGATGTAATCCCTCAAAGTTTCATTCGGCTTCTGCACGCAAGACCGCAGTTCCGTCAGCCTTGCCAGTCGCTTGCATGTTCCTTCAAATGTGGTGACAAACACTCGGGCGAGATCTTCCCAAGTGTAAATGCTGCTGGGTGCTAACTGATTCAGCCACGCTCTGGCCGAACCCTCCAACATGAGAGTCAGGTGCTTCATGGCCACTTCATCATTGCCACCGCCAATTTGGACAGCCACTCGGTAGTCTTCAAGCCAAGTATCAGGCTTGGATTCACCAGTGAACTTACTGACTCCAGTCGCCAACCTGAAGTTGGGAGGAATCACAGCGGCCTTGATGGCTCTACTAAAGCACTCTGGCCCTGAAACATGTACTCTGCTGCTGGTAGGTGCATCTCTGTCGTGACCTTCTCGGTGAGCTCTGTTCCTGTCGACCAAACCTTGAACGAGAATGGATCTCGCATCAAAGCCTGGTTCCCTGGGGTCGACTGGAAACCTTCGCCCAACACTATGAGGGCGCCTGTCATCCTGCTGTCGAGGCACATACAATCCACTCCTCGGGGGAGGGATGGGCACTCGACGTTGATCGTCACGATCGAGTCGGTGATCATACTGCTCACGGTTCCCATATTGATCATGCTGGTCCCCACGTCCCTCACGCCTTGGGGGCGATCTTGGGCTATGAGCCGACTGGACTGTGTTTGCAGCAATGGATCTGCTATGAATCCTGTCCCGCGACTGAGAAACAGCGGAATTCTGGTCTCCTGCTGCCCGGAGTAATGCTCTGATCTGCATCAAGCCTCTGCCAGCCTCTGACTAGGAAGGCTGAATCGACTCTGCTATACGGGCTGCAGCTGCTAAATTCTGAATCGGAGTTCGATATACCTGCGGGGGCGGAAAGAGCTGACGTCGACTGGATTCTGGAACCCGTTGTCACGCACGCTCGTGGAGTGCTCACTGGAGGTTCCCTAGTCGAGTGCGCTCGGCCAAGTTTGCCAGGCGCGCGTCCTCCAAGGCACGAGCCTCGGGGGTTTCTCCAACGATAGGAGTGTGCAGTGCATCCATGTTCCGGCGACGAAGTTCTTCTCTCTGCAATGACGTGAGAGGCTCGGGGAGATATTCCTCATGGGGACGCGACGGGTCGCCTCCACCTGCGCCTCCGTCGGTGCGGGGAAAACCAGGAGGACTGGGCGGTCCTTCGACCATCAGAACCTCCGCCGCTGGATCACTGCTGTCGCACTCGGACCCGGTCTCTGCGGAGCCAGTCGACAGGTCGAACAGGCCATAGAGGGATTCGTCGGGCTCGATCGCCGCGACTTGAGGGGTGGCCGACTGCCGTGCCACCGAGTGTCTCACCCACCGCTGAAGTCTCGACCGACCGGAGCGCTTGCGCCGGTGGGAAACAGGGAGGGAGGACAACATAGGAGTCGGACGATAATGGGTCGACGGTTGCCGCAAGAGGACGCTGCGGACGCACGCACGAAAGTGCGTTGCCCTGCGGACAGGGAGTGCGTCCACGTCGAGCGGAGACTCCTGAAACCAAGCGGAGTCGTCGCGATGAACGTGAGCGCACCGAGACGGATCTCGCGGCCCTCCACCAAAACTCCGCCAGAAACCATGATGTTTTGGATCGAAAAAGATCGCAACTCCTCCAACAAATCGCTAAAACACCCGCCCCAAGGTGGGCGCCAACTGTCGTGGTTCTAAGTCTGACAGTAATGTAGGGGGGTAGGTATGGAGAGGAAAGATCTTAGCTATGGAGTAGTTGTAAGCACACGAGGTTTACGAGTTCAGACCCTTCTCGGAGGAAGTAATAGCCCTACGTCTCGGAGCCCGAAGGCGGTCGACTGGATTATGCGTGTATGAATTACAGGGGTGCGAACCCTTTACACTGAGGAGGGGTGGCTTATATAGAGTTCGCCGGACCCCTCCGGGCCTCAGTTATGCAGGGTTTTAAATACATTAAGGTCGGGCATTAATGGTAACGCCCCTAATAAAGTGCTATGATGACCATAAAAGCTACTTAATGACCGACCGTTAGCGTGCAGAGTGACTTTAGGTCTCCTGGCCGTCGAGTGGTTGGATATTGGTCGAGTGATTGCTTCTTGGTCGAGTGTCTTTGAGTCTGTCGAGTGGAACACCTCCAAGTCGATTGAAAGGTGATTTATTCTAGAGATGTCCTTGGGTAGGGCAGTTGGGACAGGTCCATGACCCTACCCTAGGTACATAGCTTCATCAGACACCACTTGGTTATGGTTTACTCTCGGACGAAAAGTCAATGTCCCTTTGAATTATATCCTCATAGGCGATGTGGGCCACCTCGGTGTAAGTCACCCTGATGACATTGAAAATACTCTGGTACCTCTCTTTCCAAACATTTCACACGACGTGGATGAGTTAACCACTTCGGCGTCTCCTTTGGGTGTTGTCCACTTTGCGTAGAAAATCGTCCCACCATGCATTGATGGAAGGGAAGGTGGCCTCTGATCCTGAAGTGAGCGCATCATCCACCCAAGATAACACTAGCTGTCAAACAACCAACAAAGAAGGGCGGCCCTTGCACATATGGCTAGTAGTTTTCGGATCACTCAGGAAAGTTGGCAAACTAGGTTGCGCGACTATCCACCGCGAAGATCCGTTCATGGATCAAGAGTCACGAGAATAATATGCATTTCGGGTTTGCATGCGCCTTTCTCAGTCTCATGGGAACCGATGAACTGTGTTGTATAGGTTGCGCGCCCCAGATTTAGGTGATGGAATCCGCCCTTTGCGGGTCAACCGTTGTTGATATGGTGATCGCCACTAAGTTATGAATTCCCGCACCTGCTCCAACCTTTTTAGTCGAGCCACCGATCAAAGCAAGGTGTCATTATGTGGTTCTTCATGGACCATTCTGTTTTTAGCATGATGAAAAATAATTGAGGGTAATAGTAACGGAGGTCCCCACAAGGCAGTCCAATTTTTATGCCAAAAAGAGGCCTTCTATCATGTTACAAGGAAGCTCGAGCCGGCCGAAGGCCGCCATGGTAAATCCATTTCAACCACGGCCAACAAAGTATAAGTTCCCTCCCAAAATGGTCAAGGCCCGCAATTCTAAGACCCCGAAGCCCCTTAGGGCAGCATATCTTCTTCTAATTGATGAGAGCCCGACCTCTTCCTGTAGTCTCGCGGTCATCCCCGTTATAGAAAAATCCCCACAATATCTTGTCCATTTTGACGCGGGCCCATTTGGCTGGAGGGATGGTCGTCATGTGAAAATGGTCTTAGAGGTCAAACTGCCTACCGGCTCTAGTGGTGTTCTTTCCCTTATGTTTTAGTCGTCATGTGAAGTCTGTTTTTGAAAATTCCCAAACAAATTTTTTGAAATAGGGATTTTTTTCAATAAAATTTAAAAGCAGGAATTTTTCTAAATTTAGGAAAAATTCTAAAAATGCGAACATTTCTTTGAAAAATTCTCACTTTTCACAAACACAAACATTTTTAAATTTTCTGAACAGAGAAATACAAAAACACGGACATTTTTTGAAATTTCCAAACATTTTTCAAAAACAATTTTTTAAAATTTGTGAATAAATTTTGAATCAATAATTTTTTTTCAAATTTACTTTATTTTTGAAAAATGGGAAAGTTTCTAAATTTTGATTTTTTTAAATATAAACATTTTTGAAAAAACGGGAACATTTTTTGAAGCTCATAACATAATTTTAAAAAACAAACATTTTTTGCGTCTGTGATCAATTTTGGAAACATGGAACAAAATTAAGAAAAGTCGAATAAATTTTTTAAATCACAACAAATATTAAATATGTGAACAAAATGGAAAACATGAACAAGTTTGAACTTCGGATTTAAAAAAAACTCACAAACCTTTTTTGAAATTTATGAACATTTTCTGAAAAAAGAAAAAAATTTAAGGAAAAGAGAGAAAATAAAAAAAATAAACAAGAATATATATATGGAAAAGGAAAAAGGGTTCTGGAACCTTCTCGAAGGTTTTGGAAACTACAAAAACAGAAAATGCTACAACGCCTTAACAGGCTGAACCAGCTTAGAGTTGGATCGCCAGCTCCTCTGCGATCGCTTGATAATGTGACGCAGAATGCGCCATTTAGGATTTTCGCTTACTTGCCCCCATGGCGGGCAGGCACGATTATGTGCCGCCCGCAGCAAGGGGAGCTCCTATTTGGCTGTTCAGGCGCCAGTGAAGCTCGCTGGTGCACACGCGCCAACACTGGTGGGCCGACCAATTTAGATGTTAGTGCCTCATTGGTTCCAGCTGGCAGCTCGATCGCATGTTGATTGATCGTGGTTGACCAGTCAACTGTTTACTTTATGAAAAAAATTCAAAATTTGGTGACTTCAAAAAATTTCATGGATTTTTAATAAAAGTTCAAAAACTTCAAAAAAAACATAAATTTGTCAAAAAGTGTCATCAATTTCAGAAAAAAGTTCATTGAATTTGAAAAATCGGCGATTTTTAAGAAAATTTCAACGAATTTAAAAGAAATATCATTAACGTAAAAAGGTTCATCAAATTTGAAAAAATAAATAATCAATTTTGCAAAAAAAAACTTGTAGATTTCGCAAATAGTACATCAATTAGGAAAAAATCTTCGATTTTGAAAAAAGTTCATCCAGTTTGTAAAAATTGAGAAATTTTTTTATCAATTTTTAGAAAAAGTTCATTGAGTTTGAAACATTCATGAATTTGAAAAAGGATCACACATTTAGAAAAAAAATGAAAAAAATAATATAGAAGAAATAAAAAAGGAAAAGAGCAAAAAAACGTTCCAAAAAAGGAATCAAGTAACAGGCAAAAAGAAAAGAGAAAGAAGAAAAGAAAGAAAAAGGTGTAACAAAACACAACAAGTGAAGTGGTTTGGGTGGTTAGTGTAGCGGGCATGGAACTGGAGATCCCCCATTTTGAAAAAGGTGTAACAAAAGCAGTTTTTTTTTTCGTTTTGAAAACAGAATAAAAAATATGGGCCCAGCATGGACCAGTGTGTGTGTGCACCGGCTCCTGAAGCACGGAATAGGACACACCCGTAACAATTCCTTTTTTTTAGGGATAGGGATACGCGTAACAATTCCTTGCACAGGGTCGCCTGCAGGGAGACCCTGCTGGGCTAGCCCGGTAATCGCATGGCCGCATTGGTTGGTTTCAGTTCAGATTTTATTTTACTTTTTGGTTTATTTTTCTATTATTGTTGTTTATATTCAAAAAACCAAAAAGTAATATTCATGTGAGCTTTAGAAAAAATTATAAAAATATAAAAAGATGTCGCCGTATGTTAAAATAAATCTATATAGTTCCATTAAAAATATGTACGTGATATTTGAAAGAAATATTCATGTGTTTTCATAAAAATGTCATTGAAGATTTTAAAAATGTTTATGCAATGTTAAAAAATGTCGTGAGCAGTAATTTTTTTTGTTTCCAGTAAAATTATGTACATCACGTATTTAAAATGTATTTAAAATGTATTCAAAAAAGTCCTTGAAACATGCATTTAAAATGTACATCACGTATTTAAAAATGTCTAAAGCGTATGAAAAAAGTGTTTCATGTGCACTAAAAATGTACATCGTGTACTCACAAAATAGACATATGTTAAAAAAGAAATAGGTTAAAACCGACAATGAAAGAAAAAAAAGTAAAGAAAACCAAGGAATACGAATAAGACCTAGAAAGAAACAAAAATAACCAAAAAGTGTAATAAAGAAAGGGAAAACGAAGAAAACCAATGAAACGCAGAGAAAGACACACTATAACGAAGGGAAAAGGAAACAAAACGAAAAAACCAGTAAAAAAACAATGAAAACCAAAGAAAAACCAAAGAAAAGGAAAAAAAATAGAGCGAGCGAACTACTCCAACGTACATGCGACAGCAAGCGAATGCACTGATGTGGACCGATTCGCTCGATTGTAGGCGATTCCTAATAGGAATAGGTACGGGCAACACATAGCCCTGGCGGTGGTGGATCTAGACCAAATTGCTGCGGTGCTATTCGGTGAGCTGGGTTGGACGTTTTTTTTTCCAGCTGGTATATGGGCTGGACCAATAACCAATATCTTAGGGCAACTCCACCGTGCAAAAGCAAACTGTCGGCATGCGTCAGGATCAAAACAGACCAAACGCGCGTGACACAAACTGACCAACGTCCGCTTCTTGTGTGCGCGCAGCCCATTTCACGCTCAAATTTGAGTCATGTTTGCATCGGCACGGACGCGCAGAACGCCCGCCATTGCCCCTAGCCCGCCAGTCGGTGGCATATTGGCCATTTTCCCCCTCTCCCCTTGACAGCGCACACACACGGTCACCCCGCTCTTCCCGCCACCCACCAGTTCCGGTCAGTTGTACATTGCCCATGCCGCCACTCACACCTACATACCTCCCCAGCAGCACGCTGCACCCGACGGGCGCTCTTGCCGGAGTTGGTGGATTGTTTTTGCCTCCTTTGTAGCACCCCATGTCCACAACACCCCCTTTCCTCTGCGGCCGCCAGCACTGATCCAAGCTCGGCTACCTCACTCACCACTTGCTGCCACGGTCGCCTCCATGCCGCCTGGTCTGGGAAAGACGCGGGGCTCTTTACCGACCATCTTCTTCCATCATGAAAGTGCTAGTTATCGACTAGAGGGGGTGAGTAGGTGATTTTTATAATTAACTTCGAAACAGGCAATGTCTTCGAAGACGCGAAAGCGAAACATTAACCAAGCAAAATACAATAGAAGATAAACTACACTAGACATGCTTGCATGACAAACATAATTGAAGTGAGAAGTGAAGACATAAGCAAACTAGGTAGCATAGAATAGTAGAAGTAGTTAATATGAAGACAAAGATGTAGTCAGAGGGATTTTCTTCACATAATGTCTTCAAGCAAAATTGTAGCTTCGAAAGTATGTCTAGAGGGGGTGATTAGACTACTTGACCAAATAAAAATATAACATTTTCCCAATTTTAGTTGTGGGCAGATTTTAGCAAATCCAGCAAGTCAAGCGTCACCCTACACATGCAATTCTAAGAGTATAACAGCGGAAAGTAAAACATTGTATATGTAAGTAAAGGAAGGGTTTGGATATTTCAAACGCAATGAAAACACGATAATTTTGGCATGCTTCTGATAGGTGGTGCTATCGTACGTCCATGTTGATGGAGACTTCAACCCACAGAGGGTAATGGTTGCGCGAGTCCATGGAGGGCTCCACCCACGAAAGGTCCATGAAGGAGTAACCTTGTCTATTCTACCATGGCTTCCATCCACGAAGGACTAACCTCACTCGGGTAGATCTTCATGAAGTAAGAGGTTTTCTTGCCCTTACAAACTCATTTGTTCAACTCCACATGATCTTGAAGGCTCCCAAGTGACACCTAACCAATCTAGGAGACACCACCCTCCAAAAGGTAATAGATGATGTGTTGGTGATGAAATTTTTGCTCTTGTGCTTCAAATGATAGTCTATTCAACACTAAATCTCTCTCACACAAATTTGGCTTGGGTAGGAGAAGGGTTGGAGTAGAAAGCAACTTGAAGAAGCTAGAAATCAAGGTTCAAATGGTAGGAACAAAATCTCTTGATCTCAACATATGAGGAGGTGGTTCTCTCTCAAAAAATGAATGGTGGAAGTTGTGTTTTTGTTTTGATGGCTCTCTTAGAGAGTAAGTGGTGGTGGAGGAGTATAAATAGGCAGCACAAAAAATCCAACCGTTACAAGACATTTTCCCAACTCGATGGCACCGATATGAAAATCTCGGTGAGACTGACTAGTGCAAACGACTTTACCATTAGCCTTTTCGGTGAGACTGATTATACCATCTCGATGGGACCAAAGTGCAATGGCTAGGGAAGATGCGCGTTTCGGTAATTCTGATCGTTTCATCTCGGTGATTCCAAAATGAAACGACTTCATTACAGAAACTTGGCAAGGCCGTATCGGTGGGATCGAGAACCAATCTGGCGAGACAGATCTGTTAGGGTTTTGGCTATGGCAATAGAAGGGTCATCTCGGTGGGTCCGAAGTGGACTGTATTGGTGGGACTGAAATGATGAATTAGGGTTTGGATAGATGTGTTTTTGGGAAAGTGATGGAGGGTTGTTGCAGCAGTACCACTAAGCACTTTGAGCAACAATCTCATCAACAATACATCATCCCCTTTTAATAGTATTGGATTTCCTGAGGGACTCAATGTGATCTTGGATCACTAAACCAAAAATGTAGAGTCTTGGGGTAGCCAATTCTTGTCCTTCACATTTTGAGGGGTCCACATCCATTAGTCCATGCCATGCCAATCATTGATCTCTTCTAAAATCTATCATCAATGTTCATTAGATAAATGACATATATGTTGTTATTAATTACCAAAACCACCTGGGGATTAGTTGCATTTTCAGTCTCCCCTTTTTGGTAATTGATGCCAAGATATAGATAAAGCTTCGACAAATGATACAATAAATAAAATACATCATCGCTTTGAGAAGTATGTGATAAGCAAGAGCTCTCCCTAAATTTGTGCATTATTAAAAATTTGCGTTTGAATGCAAATGCACAATCGATTAGTGATGGTGTCCTAGCTTGGGGAGTGCTGACCTAGTCGGCCCATGAACCTTGGGTTGGGCCGATGGGCCCTCATTCATGGTCAAGATGGACTCTGCAGGCCGTACGCATGAGGCGTGATCAAGACTGCCTCCACCGAAGACTCTACGTATACTCCTAGATCTCTCTTGCCGCCTTGCTCCTAGATAACGACCTTGTAACCCTAGATACCCTCCCTGGAGTGTATATAAGCCATAGGGTTTAGCCCGTAGAAGGGACATCAACGCAACATCATTCACCTAGCTCTAGAGTTAGACCACATATTACGATCTCGAGGTAGATCAACTTTGTACACGATACATCTTCATCAATATAAACAAAGAGCGGGGCATAGGGTTTTACCTCCATAGAGAGGGCCGAACCTGGGTCAACATCATCTCCTTCATTCCTATTACCCTCGACCCGAGATCGACAGCTCGGGAACCCCTACCCCTAGGTCTGTCGGTTTTTACACCGACACTGGTGCTTTCATTAAGAGTTTCGCTGTGCGATCACCAGAAGGATCGATGGCTCATCAGCAGATCAACTGCGCCAATGACCATGGGAGCGCTTACGCCCCCGGCCAACCTTTTGTGTTCGGCAGCATGGTCTTTTGTGCCAACTCGACGGGCCATCTAGCCTCTGTCAAAAACTACACCCCAGGTCGGCGGTGGCCTCGAATACATCATAGATTACCGCGACGAACTCGTCCTATGGGGATGGCCCCCCGGCCTAATTGAGAACTCGTCTGGCCCCAGAGGCTCGACTCCAGAACCAATCTCCATCGCGGCGTCCCCAGAGACCCCCAACATAACCACTCTGGGCGGTCGCCTTCTGATCTCCAGTCTGAATGTAGATCTCGCTCTCACTTCTGAAATTACGCCAGGGTTAGAACAGACCTCGCGCGCAGAATCCGGAATCACTCCCAGATCCCCTTCGCGCCAAACACGCATCAAGTTATACACTGGGCATACTTCGATTCAACCCCGCTTACAACCTAACGATGAATCTTGAAGAGTTGTCTCACCTGAACAAGATGCTTGACCGTATCCAGAGTATGTCCATCTCAGATGGCAAGACTTTGGTTTATGATTAGGTCTGACTTAAAGTCGATGATTGGGAAATTTACATCCCACCCACCACCCACCTAGTCACCACAGTTGATGATTTAACCAACGTGCTAGACTACGGCGAAGCCACAGACATGGATGATGATGCCAACGGCCCCATGATACGTCTCCAACGTATCTATAATTTTTGATTGTTCCATGCTGTTATATTATCAATCTTGGATGTTTTATAATCATTTTATATCATTTTTGGTACTAACCTATTGACATAGTGCCAAGTGCCAGTTGCTGTTTTTTGCATGTTTTTTACATCGCAGAAAATCAATACCAAACAGAGTCCAAATGCAGCAAAACTTTACGGAGGTTTTTTATGGACCAGAAGACACCTAATGGGCCAAGGTAGCGCCTGGGGGTGCTCTGAGGAGAGCACAAGCCACCAGGGCGCGCCAGGAGGCCCATGCGCGGGTTGTGCCCACCTCGGGTGCCCCCGGACCGCCTCTTTGCTCTATAAATATGCCAATATTCCAGAAACCCTAGGGAAGTCAACGAAAATCAATTCCAGCCACCGCAGAGTGATAGAGGCGAAGGTGTCTCGATGTTTCAATGAGATAGATATCGTTTTCTGTGGGAGTCGACTTTGACGATCCGACTAGGAACGTGCGAAGACATCGCGCCTTAGCAATCGCTAAACCAACTTCCGAGGGTTATTGACCACGCCGGAGCACGATCAACCTGACCACGAGGGTCTATTTCCTGCAAGCAAATGAAGAACAAGCAAGAAACTGAGATTGCAATCTGGATATTGCGAATAAAAGAGGAAAGCTTTATTAATGAAGGTGGGGTTCTGTGACGTCTTGGTCTGGTCGTTGGACACAAACGAAGTACGCGAAGTTGCAGCTATAGCGAACTTTTAATCTAAACAAAACCCCAAAGTCTAAATGATGCCCTAAGGGCTGTATATATGGAGAAGAGAGGGGGAATTTCGTGGCCCTTGGAGGAGGGGTCCGAAACCAACCCTAACTCTTGTTTCCCCACACATACGGACTCTAAAAACTGCCTATAATCAAGTATTTTGAAATTACATGGGCCTGGCCCAAAAATAAGGTGACGCAGCACCTAGAATAGCCTTTGGGCGAAATTTATGAAGTGGCATCTTGTATATTTCGTCCAAGGCTTCATGCACTCATTATGGTGGCTTCAAAGTCCTGGAATCATCACTTGTAACTCCATTCTTGTTCCCTTGCACATGCCATCATCTTCATGCTTGAACTTGCTCCAAGGTTCATCTTTCTTGTCCAAGCTAGGCCCTTCATTTGTAAGCAAAACAAATGTATCCGATTTAGGCAGCATCATATTCTCATGAACATCAGAATCATTACCAAGAAACGAAAGTACCTGATAATTCAATTGGCGTGCGCGAGCTCTAGTAATTGGTCCAGTATGTATAGCAACAGGGGCCGTGGGTCTAACAATGGTATTGATGTCCTCATCACCCTCCCCTTCTTGAAATGAAGCCGTCCTCGACGAAAGCTCATCTTCCTCACCCAAATAAGGCTTCAAATCTATATGTTAAAAGTGGGACTAACCCCAAAATCTGCAGGCAGCTCAAGTTTATATGCATTATCATTTATTTTCTCTAACACCTTAAAAGGACCATCAACACATGGCATTAGCTTTGATTTGCGCAAATTAGGAAATCTATCCTTACGCAAATGTAACCAAACAAGATCTCCAGGTGCAAACACAACATGTTTTCTACCCTTATCTCCAACAAGTTTATATTTAGCATTCATATGCTCAATGTTTTCCTTAGTTAACTCATGCATTTTTAAAATCAAATCAGCACATTCTTTAGCATCAAAATTAACCTTCTCCGAAGATGGAAGAGGCACCAAATCAATAGGTGCATGAGGTAGGAAACCATACACAATTTCAAAAGGGCACATCTTAGTAGTAGAATGCAATGAACGATTATAAGCAAATTCAATATGAGGCAAGCATTCTTCCCACATTTTCTTATTATTCTTCAAAACAACCCTAAGCATAGTAGACAATGTTCTATTGACTACTTCAGTTTGTCCATCAGTTTGGGGGTGGCAAGTAGTACTAAAAAGCAGTTTAGTCCCCAACTTAGCCCATAAACATCTCCAAAAGTGGCTAAGAAATTTAGTATCATGATCTGAAACAATAGTATTTGGCACACCATGCAAGCAAATAATTTCATGAAAGAACAAATCAGCAACATTAACAGCATAATCGCTTTTATGACATGGTATAAAGTGTGCCATTTTTGAAAATCTATCCACGACAACAAATATGCTATCTCTCCCCTTCTTTGTTCGAGGTAAACCTAAAACAAAGTCCATAGATATATCCTCCCAAGGAACACTAGGTACAGGCAAAGGCATATATAAACCATGAGGATTGAGTCGTGACTTAGCTTTTTGACATGTAGTGCAGCGAGCAACAAAACGCTCAACATCCCGTCTCATCTTTGGCCAAAAGAAATGTGTAGCAAGTATATCCTCCGTCTTCTTGACGCCAAAGTGTCCCATTAATCCTCCTCCATGCGCCTCCGGCAACAACAAAAGACGAACGGAGCTAGCTGGAATGCATAGCTTGCTAGCACGAAACACAAATCCATCGTTAAGAACGAACTTGTTCCAAGTTCTCCCTTCCTTACAATTCTGCAATACATATTTAAATTCAGTATCATGCACATATTGATCTTTGATGGTCTCCAAACCAAATATTTTAAAGTCAAGTTGTGAAAGCATAGTATAACGACGAGACAATGCATCAGCAATAACATTTTCTTTACCCTTCTTGTGTTTAATGACATAAGGGAAAGTCTCAATGAATTCAACCCATTTAGCATGTCTACGGTTTAGTTTTGCTTGACTTTTAATGTGTTTAAAAGATTTATGATCAGAATGTATAACAAATTCCTTGGGCCATAAATAATGTTGCCATGTTTCTAAGGTCCGAACAAGAGCATATAATTCTTTATCATAAGTAGAATAGTTCAGACCAGGCCCACTCAATTTTTTAGAAAAGTATGCAACAGGTTTGCCATCTTGTAATAACACACCTCCTAATCCAATTACACTAGCATCACATTCAAGCTCCAAAGTCTTATTAAAATCGGTAAGTTGGAGTAAAGGAGCATGTGTCAACTTATCTTTCAATACCGTGAAGGCTTCTTCCTGTGCGGTACCCCAAACAAAAGGCACATCCTTCTTTGTAAGCTCGTTGAGAGGTGCAGCAATGGTGATGAAATCTCTCACAAAACGCTTATAGAAACCAGCGAGGCCAAGAAAACTCATCACTTGTGTGACCGTTTTGGGCTGCGGCCAACTCAAAATAGCTTCAATCTTGGCTTTATCAACTTCAATTCCCTGTGGAGTAGCAACATAGCCAAGAAAAGATACCCGGTCGGTGCAAAAGGTGCACTTTCCAAGGTTACCAAACAAACGTGCATCACATAGAGCAATGAAAACAGCACGCAAATGTTCCAAATGTTCCTCCAAAGATTTGCTATAAATCAATATGTCATCAAAGTAAACTACCACAAATCGTCCAATGAAAGCACATAAAACTTCGTTCATTAATCTCATGAAAGTACTAGGTGCATTAGTTAACCCAAAAGGCATGACTAACCACTCATATAATCCAAAATTAGTTTTAAATGCTGTTTTCCATTCATCTCCCAATTTCATACGAATTTGATGGTATCCACTACGCAAATCAACTTTGGAGAATATTGTAGAGCCACTCAATTCATCAAGCATATCATCTAGCCTAGGAATAGGATGACGATAACGAATAGTAATATTATTAATGCCTCTACAATCAATGCACATACGCAACATACCATCCTTTTTCGGCACTAAAATCATAGGAACATCACAAGGACTAAGGGATTCGCGTATATAACCTTTGTCGAGCAGTTCTTGTACTTGACGCATAATCTCCTTCGTCTCCTCTGGATTGGTACGGTATGATGCACGGTTGGGTAAAGATGCACCGGGAATTAAGTCAATTTGATGCTCAATCCCTCGAACAGGTGGTAATCCCGGTGGCACGTCTTTTGGAAAGACGTCAGCGAACTCCTGCAAAATGTTAGTGACAGCAGGAGGCAAAGAGGAAGGCACGTCCTTGAATGAAAATAATGCCTCTTTGCACACAAAAGTGTAGAAAATAGATTTGCTAAAATCTAGATCATCAATATCAGATTTGGTGGCAAGTAAACATGCACTTTTCAATTTAATTTCAGAAGCAACACTAGATGGTTTATTATTAGGCTTCATTTGTTGCTCAATTTCTTTTGCCACAATCTGATTTTCACTCTTATTTTTCTCCTGTTTTGCTTTGTTAGCTCTATTAATATCATCTTTCAAAATGGAATCAGGAGTCATAGGAAGCAAAGTAATATTTTTATCCTTATGAACAAGAGTATACTGATTGTTTCTACCATGGTGTACAAAATTTTTATCAAATTGCCATGGTCTACCAAGTAATAAGGAACATGCTTGCATAGGTACCACATAACAATCAACAAAATCAGCATATGTAGAGATACTAAAATGCACACGGACCGTACGTGTTACCTTAACCTTGCTGATGTTGTTGAACCATTGGATGTAGTAAGGATGTGGATGTGGTCTTGTGGTGAGAGATAGCTTCTCCACCATCTCCATGCTAGCCAAGTTATTGCAGCTCCCTCCATCTATGATGACGCGAACAGAACGTTCCTTCACAACTCCCTTTGTATGGAACAAATTATGCCGCTGATTTTACTCAGCTTGTGTAATCTGCACACTCAAAACACGTTGAGCAACTAAACATTCTTACCTGTCAGCATCTTCAGCAGCCATGTATTGCGTCTCATGATCAGAATCATCTCCACCGTGTTCTTCATGTGTAATAAGAGCCAAAGTCTCCTCATCATAGTCACTAGCGGACTCATACCCACCATCCTCAGTAACAATCGTCACACGCTGAGATTTGCATTCTCTCGCAAAATGTCCTCTTCCCTTACAACGATGACAAATAATATCACTTGTGTGCCCTGTTGATGCCATGGAAGAAGAAGAGCTCTGCGCAGGCCCGGCAGGTGTGCTCCTGGCAGATAGTGGTGGTTGTGCCTGCTTTCTTGTATCACGGCTGGAGGTGGCAGCTGATGGAGGTGCTGGTGTATTGGAAGTAGAGGATGCACGTGGCGTCCATGATGAAGATCGACCTGCAGAAAAGTTAGTTCGCGCCAATGCTTGTCGATCCTGCACTTCGCGTTCAGCTTTACAAGCAAGATGGAATAAACGAGTGATATTAGTATACTCCTTATACTCTAGAATGGTCTAAATCTCTCTATTTAATCCACCCATAAAACATGCAAGCATAGCTTCATTCTCCTCAACAATACCACATCTAATCATGCCACTTTGTAATTCCTGATAATATTCTTCTACATAATTTTTTCCTTGTCTTAAGCGCTGCAATTTTTGAAGTAATTCACGTTGATAATATGGTGGAACCCAACGAGTACGCATAGCAGTTTTCAAAGCAGCCCAAGTAGTTGGAATAGGATATAATCTACAATGTTCAGACCACCAAACACATGCGAAGCTAGTGAAAGCACAAACAGCAGCAGGAACACGTCTCTCCTCAGGATATTATAAACATGTAAAATGTTGTTTAGTTTCTAACTCCCAAGTAAGATATATATCAGGAACATATCTACCCTCAACTGGTGGAATATTCAATTTCAGTTTAGGAAGATGGTCATGATCTCGTACCTCATATGGTGGTGCAGCCCTACCGTTGCGATGATATACCTGAGGACGACCTAGTGGTGGTGGTGCTGGTGGTTGCACGTAGTTCTAATTTTGATCAACCTCATCCTCATAATGGTCCGCCACCTCTGCAGTAGTAGCAGGAGCGACAGAAGCATCAACAGCGGCACCAAAATTTTGCCTAGGGTCAATGGGAACGCGTTGTGCTTGTCCCACTTGATTTCGAAAGCGATGTTGTTGTTGTTGTTGTTGTTGTTGTTGTTGTTGTTGTTGTTGTTGTTGTTGTTGTTGTTGTTGTAGAGGTGCGTTAGGGGCAGACGGTGGTGGTGGTGGAAGATGCGCGAGCAATTCATTAAACTTGTTATAGAGCTTTGTTTCGAACGTCTTCTCCATGCCATCTATGTTCTCCATGGCCTCTTCAAATCTGTTTAGCACATATTGCACCTGTCCACTCATCATTTGCTGAAATTTATCATGCAACTCCTTATTCGTCATGTTCTCCCAGTCAGTCTCGTCGGCTTGTGATCCTGCCATGGTTAGCAGCAATAGAAACACACAAGAATATGATCCTACAGACTACTAACAAGAGGTGGTGGTGGGTGTCACAAATCCGTCAAGCAAATCTCAATTTCTTACCAGTTCTTACCCAGCAGCAGGCGGTGATCAGCAACCGTCGTAGTAAAAACTCTCAAAGCTTGGATAGAGCGATTACCAGGGAAAATCAAACGCACGACATAGATGTATGTGGAGCTGGGAAGGCTTATAATATGGTAGCAAAAAGGGTCAGCAATAATCAATTCAGAGATGCAAAGTTGAATAAATGCTCAACGACGGTACTGTGCTGGTCCTAGGCTAGACTGTGCTAGAGACGCGAGCCTAGAACACTAAGAAAAACACGACGCTGCACGTAAACAAGAGAAAAAGCACACTCTGGAATTTTATTTTTTTCGCTCTGTTTTTTTGGCGCTCCTCTTTTTTTCGCGCTCCTCTTTTTTTTGCAAAAAATCACTATAATGGCGAGTGTCTCAAAAATCTTCCCTCATCAAACTGACAGGATGGACACGAATTTTTTTACTTCTTTTTTTCAGAAATTAGGGCAGTGACGACGAAAAAGTGCGACAAAAAATCACTATGATGGCATGTGGCTCAAAACACTCGGAAAAGCCTAAAAATAGGATAGGGAAAAAATATTTTTGCCTGTGAAAATTTTGGCCTAAAAACTGCTAGGGGGTCTCCATACTTTTTTTTCGAAACCTACTCAGGCAAGGAAACACGAATCGGAAATTAGACAGATCTCGAAAACAAACCTAATATGAAAGGAACTCGGATTGGTGGTGGATATATGGTGGTAGGATATGGCAGCGGTGGTAGTATATGGATACGGATTGGTGGTGGTATATGGATACGGATTGGTGGTGGTATATGGATACGGATTGGTGATGGTATATGGCTACAGATTGGTGGTGGTAGATGGCAGGGGCGATGATGATGGTGCGGCGGCGGCGTGACAACTTATGACCAGAACTCAAAACTCTAAAAGACTAGACTCTAAGACCAGCAACTAGACACGACGATGCAACCGCAAATTCAACAAAGCAAAATACTGAAAAGACTATGCAAAGGCTCAGATTGGTTCGGATATGATGAACTAACCCTATTTTTTGGCTCTTTTTTTCGTGGGCTGTAGGTATGAAAAACAGACTCGATCTAAACTACGAAAAACTGTAAAATCTCACTGAGCAACCTGGAAATCTGATACCACTTGATAGAGGCGAAGGTGTCCCGATGTTTCGATGAGATAGATATCGTTTTCTATGGGAGTCGACTTTGACGATCCGACTACGAACGTGCGAAGACATTGCGCCTTAGCAATCGCTAAGCCAACTTCCAAGGGTTATTGACCACGCCGGAGCATGATCAACCTGACCACGAGGGTCTATTTCCTGCGAGCAAACTAAGAACAAGCAAGAAACTGAGATTGCAATCTGGATATTGCGAATAAAAGAGGAAAAAATTATTAATGAAGGTGGGGTTCTGTGACGTCTTGGTCTGGTGTTGGACACAAATGAAGTACGTGAAGTTGCAGCTATAGCGAACTTTTAATCTAAACAAAACCCCAAAGTCTAAACGATGCCCTAAGGGTTGTATATATGGAGAAGAGAGGGGGAATTTCGTGGCCCTTGGAGGAGGGGTCCGAAACCAACCCTAACTCTTTTTTCCCCACACATACGGACTCTAAAAGCTGCCTATAATCAAGTATTTCGAAATTACATGGGCCTGGCCCAAAAATAAGGTGAAGCAACACCTATAATAGCTTCTGGACGAAATTTATGAAGTGACATCTTGTATATTTCGTCCAAGGCTTCATGCACTCATTATGGTGGCTTCAAAGTCCTGGAATCATCACTTGTAACTCCGTTCTTGTTCCCTTGCGCATGCCATCATCTTCATGTTTGAACTTGCTCCAAGGTTCATCTTTCTTGTCCAAGCTAGGCCCTTCATTTGTAAGCAAAACAAATGTATCCGATTTAGGCAGCATCATATTCTCATGAACATTAGAATCATTACCAAGAAACGGAAGTACCTGATAATTCAATTGGTGTGCTCGAGCTCTAGTAATTGGTCCAGTATGTATAGTAGCGGGGGCTGTGGGTGTAACAATGGTATTGATGTCCTCATCACAGAGTCTAGAACCACCAGATCCAATCTCGACACCATCATGGAGGGATTCACCACTTCCATTGGTGCCTCTCCAATGATGCGTGAGTAGTTCTTTGTAGACCTTCGGGTCCATAGTTAGTAGCTAGATGGCTTCCTCTCTCTCGTTTGATTCTCCAATGGTCTCTTGGAGATCCATATGATGCAACTCTTTTTGTGGTGTGTTTGTTGGGATCGGATGAACTTTGAGTTCATGATCAGATCTATCTTTTTATATCAATGAAAGTTATTTGAGTTTCTTTGATCTCTTATATGCATGATTTCTTATAGCCTCATATTTCTTCTCCGATATTTGGGTTTTGTTTGGCCAATTTGATCTATTTATCTTGTAATGGGAAGAGGTGCTTTGTAGTGGGTTCGATCTTACGGTGATTGATCCTAGTGACAGAAAGGGAACCGACACGTATGTATCGTTGCTACTAAGGATAAAACGATGGGGTCTATCTCTACATAGATAGATCTTGTCTACATCATGTCATCGTTCTTATTGCATTAATTACTCTGTTTCTCCATGAACTTAATACACTAGATGTATGCTGGGTAGCGATCGATGTGTGGAGTAATAGTAGTAGATGCAGGCAGGAGTCGGTCTACTAATCTGGGACGTGATGCCTATATAATGATCATTGCCTGGATATCACCATGATTATTTGAAGTTCTATCAATTGTCCAACAATAATTTGTTTACCCACCGTTTGCTATTTTTCTCGAGAGAAGCCACTAGAAAACCTACGGCCCCGGGTCTCTTTCTCATATTATTTGCCTTCACGATCTATTTTATTTGCCTTTTATTTTCAGATCTACTAAACCAAAAATACAAAAATATCTTGCTGCAATTTATTTTATTTGGCATTCAATCTATCAATATTTACAACTCTCTCATGTTCGTTTGCCAATTTCTGGCACCATTACCCAAAAGGGATTGACAACCCCTTTTACATGTCGGGTTGCAAGTATTTGTTATTTGTGTGCAGGTGCTGTTTACATTGTGTTGTTTGGTTCTCCTACTGGTTCGATAACCTTGGTTTCATATCTGAGCGAAATACCTACCGCCGCTGTGCTGCATCATCCCTTCCTCTTTGGGGAAATACCAACATAGATTCAAGCAACATCAAAAGGAATTTCTGGCGTCGTTGCCGAGGGGGATCTTCAACATATACCAGGTTCCTAATCACAAATCTCATCTCCTCGCAATTTACATTATTTTCCATTTGCCTCTCGTTTTCCTCTCCCCCACTTCTCAAAAATTTGCCGTTTTATTCGCCCCTCTTTTCCATTCGCCGTTTTCCTGCTGGATTTGTTTTTGAGTGCAATCTTGTTGTGTAGTAGTCATCATGACTCAAGAGAACACCAAGTTGTGTGATTTCTCAAATACCAACAACAATGATTTTATTGGCACTCCGCTTTCTCCTCCCGCCACTAGTGCGGAGTCTTGTGATATTAATATTGCTTTGCTGAATCTTGTTATGAAAGATCAATTTTCTGGTACTCCTAATGAGGATGCCGCATCCCATCTGAATACCTTCGTGGAATTATGCGATATGCAAAATATAAAAGATGTGGACAATGATGTTCTGAAGATGAAATTATTTCCGTTTTCTTTGCGTGATTATGAAAAAATTTGGTTCTCTTCTTTGCCTCGCAATAGTATCAATTCTTGGAATAAGTGCAAAGATGCTTTTTTTCACTAATTATTTTCCACCCACAAAAATTATTTCCCATAGAACCCAGACCATGAATTTCAAGCAACTTGAACATGAGCATGTTGCACAATCTTGGGAAAGGATGAAAATGATGCTAAGGAATTGCCCAACTCACAGGTTAAATCTTTGGATGATCATACAAATTTTTTATGCGGGATTGAATTTTGTTTCTCATAATCTTTTAGATTCCGCCGTGGGTGGTACTTTTATGGAAATTACTTTGGCTGAAAACACCAAATTGCTTGATAATATCATAACAAATTATTCACAATGGCATACCAAAAGAGCTCCTACTAGTAAAAAGGTTAATTTGGTTGAAGAAATTTCTTCTTTGAGTGAAAAAGTTGATGCTCTTATGAAATTGGTGCTAGTAAAAGTGTACTATTGATTTTAATGATATGCCTTTGTCTACTTTGTTTGAGCAAACTAGTGATGCCGTAGATGTGAATTTTATCTCTGGAAATAATTTCAACAACAATGCTTATAGAGGTAATTTGAATCCTAGGCCTTTTCCTAGTAATTCCTCTAATAATTATGGTAATTCCTATGGAATTCCTTCTTATAATAATAATAGGAACACCTCTGATCTTGATAATAGTATTAAATAATTTATCAACACGCAAAAAGCTTTCAACACTACCATAGAAGAAAAGTTGAATAAGATTGATGATTTGTCTAGAAGTGTTGATAGAATTTCTCATGATGTGGAAAGTCTCAATATGGAAATTTTTGTGCCTAAGGTAGAAGAATCAATTAAAGCTCTTTATGTTTCCATGTATGAAAGTAAAAAAAGAACCGCTATGCTTAGAGCTAAAAGAGATTTTTTAGAAAAAGCGTTTTCTAGTGATTACTTTCACAAAAGTGACAAAGATCTTAAAATGATTGGTGCTTCTTCTATTGATTCCTTATTTATTAAAGTTAAGGTTGATGAAAAAGGAACTTGAGAAGAGTCAAATTTAGTTATAGGGCGTCCCGATGATTCGAAGGGTGAAAATCTTGTTGAGAAAATTGATAAAAGTGGGTTTGAAGAGGTCAAAACTTTAGCTAGTGATGTGCCCACTCTTTTGGATTAAAAAGACTTTAATTATGATAGTTGCTCTTTGATTGATTGTATTTCTTTTTTGCAATCCATGATAAATTCACCCCATGCTTATGAACAAAATAAAGCTTTTACTAAACATATTGTTGATGTTATGATGAAAGCTTTAGAAGAAATTTTGGAATTAGAAGTTTCAATTCCTAGAAAATTGCATGATGAATGGGAACCTACTATCAAAGTCAAGATTAAAAATTATGAGTGTTTTGCTTTGTGTGACTTGGGTGCTAGTGTTTCTAGAATTCCGAAATCTTTATGTGACGTGCTTGGTCTTACCGATATTGAATCATGTTCTTTAAATTTGAACTTGGCGGATTCTACTATTAAAAAGCCTATGGGAAGAATCAATAATTTTCTTATTATTGCAAATAGGAATTATGTGCCCATAGATTTTATTGTTCTTGATATTGATTGCAATCCGTCTTGTCCAATTATTCTTGGTAGACCGTTTTTACGCACTATCGATGCCGTGATTGATATGAAAGAAGGCAATATTAAGTTCCAATTCCATTTGAGGAAGGGTATGAACACTTCCCTAGAACAAGAATTAGGCCACCATATGAATCAATCATGAGGGCCCCTTATGGATCTCAAACCAAGGATGACAAAACTTAGATCCTTGCTTTATGCCTAGCTAAGGGCGTAAAACTATATCGCTTGTTGGGAGGTAGCCCAATGAATAAAATTTATTTTTCCTTTTTGCTTCATGTTCTTGAGTGTTTGCACAATTATGCTACTGTTATGATTGTGTTTTTTATGTTTTAATTAGTGTTTGTGCCAAGTAAATCCATTAGGATCTTCTTGGGTGATAGTTGTTTGATCTTGCTGAAAAACAGAATTTTTTATGCTCACGAAAATAATTCTCATTTTAACCAGATAACGATAAAATACCTATTCCTTTTGCTGTAGAAAAATATACAAATTTCTCAGGTCTTCCTAACTTTTCAGAGTTTTTGGAGTTACAGAAGTATTCGAAATACCCAGATTGCTACAGACTGTTCTGTTTTTGACAAATTCTGTTTTCTTTGCGATGTGTGCTTATTTTGATGGCTCTATGGTTTTCTTTGATGAGTTTTTGCCATAGAAAAGTTGTAATACAGTAGATATAATGCAAGAACAAAATATGAATTGGTTTACTACAACACTTATAGTAGTGATTTGTTTTCTTATACCAACGGATCTCACGAAGGCTTTTGTTGAGTTTTGTGTGATTGAAGTTTTCAAGTTTTGGGTTATCTTTCGATGGATGAAGGAATAAGGAGTAAGAAGAACCTAAGCTTGGGGATGCCCTGGCATCCCAAGCTATTATCCAAAAGATAGCAAGCAACTAAGCTTGGGTATGCCCCGAGTGGCATCCCCTCTTTCTTCTAATGACCATCGGTATTTTACTCGAAGTTATATTTTTATTCGTCACATACTATGTGTTTTGTTTGTAGCATCTTGTATGATATGAGTCATTGCTTGTTTTTATTTTCGGTTTCAAGTCTTGATCCCTTTCTGGACACACCTATTTGAGATAACCAAAATTATGTCATGACTTGTTAGAATTGCTCTCCATGCTTCACTTAAATTTTTATGAGCTATGGACTTGCTCCAGTGCTTCACTTATATCTTTTTGAGCATGGTGTGCTTTAGTATTTTTGAAGAAATGCTAGCTTGCTTCACTTAGATTTATTTGAAAGTTAGTAAAATTTTCAAGAAATTCTCTCTTGCTTCACTTAAATTAATTTGAGAGAAAGAAAATTTATGCTCATGATCTTCACTTATATTTGTTTGAGCTTACCAAAAGCAACACATGCAAATTAGTCCCAAAGTGATAGATATCCAGGAAGGATATAATAAAAACTTTCATGAAGATCATTGGACAAAATAAACTTGATTCTTAGTAATAGTTTTGAGATATGATGATGTGATATGTGAGTTATGTTGATGAGTAATTATGCTTTAGTAATAATATTGGTGTTAAGGTTTGTGATTCCCTATGCAAGAACGAAAGTCAATAATTATGCAATGAAATTATATCCTACTTGTGGTGCATTATTCGGTGTTAATTATGCTTAATGATCGCTTACGAGATTACTCGTTTCTTGGTTGATCGCTTCTCAATCTTTTGTTAGCCTTCATTTTGCACTAAGTATGATCACTAATTGTGCATCCAAAAACCTTTAAACCAGTTTTGCACTAAGGAATAAACTTTATTTTCTATTTGGGAACCGCCTATGATATATCTAGCATGGAAAGTGTTGGGAACTCTAAGTCGTTTTCATTGGTGGGAAGGACACACCTCCCAAAATGTTTTTATCTCTAAGTTTTTCGCTTTGAGCTCTGGCACCTCTTCAAATCCCTACTTCCCTCCGCGAAGGGCCTTTCTTTTACTTTATACAATTTTTATTTTGAATTCGAGTCTCCATCTTCTCTTGCAAAAGCACCAACTAGGAGGCACTATGATCGTACTTGAGCATTGAGTGTAGTTAATATGCTAGTGTGTTTTATGAATGGATCAATGATTGAGCATGATGGGCTAGGGATAGCTTATTTTAGCGTTGATATTTTGAAAGACATGGTTGCTTGTTGATATGCTTGAGTATTTAAGTTATCATGTCAAAACTAGACTATTGCTTTGAACAGTATAAAAGTCCAAATGTCCATGCTATGAAGTAAAGACTATGATATGACATGTTAGGCAGCATTCCACATCAAAAATTCTGTTTTTATCACTTACCTACTCAAGAACGAGTAGGAGTTAAGCTTGGGGATGCTGATATGTCTCCAACGTATCTATAATTTTTGATTGTTCCATGCTGTTATATTATCAATCTTGAATGTTTTATACTCATTTTATAGTCATTTTATATCATTTTTTGGTGCTAACCTATTGACATAGTGCCAATTGCCAGTTGCTGTTTTTTGCATGTTTTTTACGTCGTAGAAAATCAATACCAAGCGGAGTCCAAATGCAGCGAAACTTTACAGAGATTTTTATGGACAAGAAGACACCTAATGGGCCAAGGCAGTGCCTGGGGGTGCTCCGAGGAGAGCACAACCCACCAGGGCGCGCTAGGAGGCCCAAGCGCACCCTGGTGGGTTGTGCCCGCCTCGGGTGCCCCCCGGACCGCCTCTTTGCTCCATAAATACCCCAATATTCTAGAAACCCTAGGGGAGTCGACGAAAATCAATTCCAGTCGTCGTAGAGTCCAGAACCACCAAATCCAATCTACACACCATCACGGAGGGGTTCACCACTTCCATTGGTGCCTCTCCGATGACGCGTGAGTAATTCTTTGTAGACCTTCGGGTCTGTAGTTAGTATCTAGATGGCTTCCTCTCTCTTGTTCGATTCTCAATGCAATGGTCTCTTGGAGATCCATATGATGTAACTCTTTTTGCGGTGTGTTTATTGGGATCGGATGAACTTTGAGTTTATGATCAGATCTATCTTTTTATATCCATGAAAGTTATTTGAGTTTCTTTGATCTCTTATATGCATGATTTCTTATAGCCTCATATTATTTGGGTTTTGTTTGGCCAACTTGATCTATTTATCTTTCAATGGAAAGAGGTGCTTTGCAGTGGGTTTGATCTTATGGTGCTTGATCCCAGTGACAGAAAGGGAACCGACATGTATGTATCATTGCTACTAAGGATAAAACAATGGGGTCTATCTCTACATAGATAGATCTTATTTACATCATGTCATCGTTCTTATTGCATTACTCCGTTTCTCCATGAACTTAATACACTAGATGCATGCTGGATAGCGGTCGATGTTTGGAGACATTGCCTGGATATCGTCATGATTATTTGAAGTTCTATCAATTGCCCAACAGTAATTTGTTTATGCACCATTTGGTATTTTTCTCGAGAGAAGCCGCCAGTGAAACCTCCAACCCCGGGTCTCTTTATCATATTATTTGCCTTCGTGATATATTTTATTTGCCTTTTATTTTGAGATCTACTAAACCAAAAATACAAAAATACCTTGCTGCAATTTATTTTATTTGCCATTCGATCTATCAATATTTACAACTCTCTCACATCCATTTGCCAATTTCTGGCCCCGTTACCCGAAAGGGATTGACGATACGTCTCCAACGTATCTATAATTTTTGATTGTTCCACGCTATTATATTATCTGTTTTGGATGTTTAATGGGCTTTAATATGCACTTTTATATTATTTTTGGGACTAACCTATTAACCAGAGGCCCAGTGCCAGTTGCTGTTTTTTTGCCTATTTCAGTGTTTAGCAGAAAAGGAATATCAAACGGAATCAAACGGAATGAAACCTTCGCGAGGATCTTTTTTGGAACAAACGCAATCCAGTAGACTTGGAGTGGAAGTCAAGGAAGCAACAAGGCGACCACGAGGCAGGGCAGCGCGCCCAGGGGGCCAGGCGCGCCCCCACCCTCGTGGGCCCCTCATAGCTCCACCGACCTACTTCCTTCACCTATATATACTCTTATACCCCAAAATATCCAGGGGAGCCACAAAACCACTTTTCCACCGCCACAAACTTCTATACCCGTGAGATCCCATCTGGGGACCTTTTCCGGTGATCAGCCGAAGGGGGATTCGATCACGAAGGGTTTCTACATCAACACTATAGCCTCTCCGATGATGTGTGAGTAGTTTGCCACAGACCTTCGGGTCCATAGCTATTAGCTAGATGGCTTCTTCTCTCTCTCTTTGGTTCTCAATACAAAGTTCTCCTCGATGTTCTTGGAGATCTATTCGATGTAATTCTTTTTGCGGTGTGTTTGCCGAGATCCGATAAATTGTGGGTTTATGATTAAGATTATCTATGAACAATATTTGTTTGTTCTCTGAATTCTTATATGCATGATTTGATATCTTTGCAAGTCTCTTCGAATTATCAGTTTGGTTGGGCCTACTAGATTGATCTTTCTTGCAATGGGAGAAGTGCTTAGCTTTGGGTTCAATCTTGTGGTGTCCTTTCCCAGTGACAGCAGGGGCAGCAAGGCATGTATTGTATTATTGCCATCGAGGATAAAAAGATGGGGTTTATATCATATTGCTTGAGTTTATCCCCCTACATCATGTCATCTTGCCTAATGCGTTACTCTATTCTTATGAACTAAAAACTGTAGATGCATGCTGGATAGCGGTCGATGTGTGGAGTAATAGTAGTAGATGCAGAATCGTTTCGGTCTACTTGAGATAGACATGATGCCTATATTCATGATCGTGCCTAGATATCATCATAACTATGTGCTTTTCTATCAATTGCTCGGCAGTAATTTGTTCACCCACCGTAATATATGCTATCTTGAGAGAAGCCACTAGTGAAACCTACGGCCCCCGGGTCTACTTTATAGCATATAAGTTTCCGATCTACAATTCTAGTTTACTATTTATTTTGCAATCTTTATTTTCCAATCTATACAACAAAAATACCAAAAATATTTATCTTATTATCTTTATCAGATGTCACTTTCGCAAGTGGCTGTGAAGGGATTGACAATCCCTTTATGGCGTTGGTTGCGAGGTTCTTATTTGTTTGTGCAGGTACTAGGCGACTTGCGTGTAGTCTCCTACTGGATTGATACCTTGGTTCTCAAAAACTGAGGGAAATACTTACACTACTTTGCTGCATCACCCTTTCCTCTTCAAGGGAAAACCAACGCATGATCAAGAGGTAGCAAGAAGGATTTCTGGCGCCGTTGGCGGGGATATTTGCACCAAGTCAAGTCAAGATTTGATCTCCCGTCAACTAGCAACTACTGGCACTGTTGCCGGGGAGATCTACACTCAAGTCAAGACATACCAAGTACCCTTCACAAACTCTTATCCCTCACATTACATTATTTGCCTTTTGCCTCTTGTTTTCCTCTCCCCCACTTCACCCTTGCCATTTTATTCGCCTCTTTTCTGTTCGCCCTTTTTCTGTTCGCCTTCTTTCACTTGCCTCTTGTGTGATTGTGTGTTGGATTGATTGTTTGTCACGATGGCTCAAGATAATACGAAATTATGTGACTTCTCCAATACCAACAACAATGATTTTATTAGAACTCCGATTGCTCCTCTTACCGATGCTGAATCTTGTGAAATTAATACTGCTTTGCTGAATCTTGTCATGAAAGATCAATTTTTTGGCGTTCCTAGTGAAGATGCCTACCTAGTGATATGCAAAAGAAGAAAGATGTGGATAATGATATTTTAAAATTGAAGCTATTTCCGTTTTCGCTTAGAGATCGTGCTAAAACTTGGTTCTCTTCTTTGCCTAAAAATAGTATTGATTCATGGAATAAGTGCAAAGATGCTTTTATCTCTAAGTATTTTCCTCCCACTAAGATCATCTCTCTTAGAAATGATATTTTTAATTTTAAGCAACTTGATCATGAGCATGTTGCACAAGCTTGGGAGAGGATGAAATTAATGATACGTAATTGTCCTACACATGGTTTGAATTTATGGATGATTATACAGAATTTTTATGCTGGATTGAATTTTGCTTCTAGAAATCTTTTAGATTCGGCCGCGGGAGGCACTTTTATGGAAATCACTTTAGGAGAAGCTACTAAACTCCTAGATAATATTATGGTTAATTATTCTCAACGGCACACCGAAAGATCTACTAGTAAAAAAGTTCACGCGATAGAAAAGATTAATGTTTTGAGTGGAAAGATGGATGAACTTATGAAGTTGTTTGCTAATAAGAGTGTTTCTTCTGATCCTAATGATATGCCTTTGTCCACTTTGATTGAGAATAATAATGAATCCATGGATGTGAATTTTGTTGGTAGGAACAACTTTGGTAATAACGCGTATAGAGGAAACTTTAATTCTAGGCCGTTTCCTAGTAATTCCTCTAATAATTATGGTAATTCCTACAGTAACTCTTATGGAAATTTATAATATGCCCTCTGATTTTGAGACTAGTGTTAAAGAATTTATGAATTTGCAAAAGAATTTTAATGCTTTGCTTGAAGAAAAATTGCTTAAGATTGATGAGTTGGCTAGGAACATGGATATAATTTCTCTTGATGTTGATTCTTTGAAACTTAGATCTATTCCACCTAAGCATGATATCAATGAGTCTCTCAAAGCCATGAGAATTTCCATTGATGAGTGCAAAGAAAGAACTGCTAGGATGCATGCTAAAAAAGATTGCTTTGTGAAAACGTGTTCTTCTAGTTTTCATGATAATAATGATGAAGATCTAAAAGTGATTGATGTGTCTCCCATTAAATATTTGTTTTCCAATATGAATCTTGATAAAGATGGGACTAGAGATGAGTCAACTTTAGTTAGAAGGCGTCCCAATGATTCGGAGTTTTTAGATCTTGATGCAAAATTTGGTAAAAGTGGGATTGAAGAGCTCAAAACTTTACATAGCAATGAACCCACTATTTTGGATTTCAAGGAATTTAATTATGATAATTGCTCTTTGATAGATTGTATTTCCTTGTTGCAATCCATGTTAAATTCTCCTCATGCTTATGATCAAAACAAAGCTTTTACTAAACACATCATTGATGCTTTAATGCAATCCCATAAAGAAAAGCTTGAACTAGAAGTTTCTATCGCTAGAAAACTTTATGATGAGTGGGAACCTACTATTAAAATTAATATTAAAGATTATGAATGATATGCTTTATGTGATTTTGGTGCTAGTGTTTCCAAAATTCCAAAAATTTTGTGTGATGTGCTAGGTTTCCGTGAATTTGATGATTGTTCTTTAAATTTGCATCTTGCGGATTCCACCATTAAGAAACCTATGGGAAGGATTAATGATGTTCATATTGTTGCAAATATGAACTATGTAGCCGTAGATTTCATTGTTCTTGATATAGATTGCAATCCTACTTGTCCTATTATTCTTGGTAGACCTTTCCTTAGAACAATTGGTGCAATTGTTGACATGAAAGAAGGAAATATTAGATTCCAATTTCCAATAAGGAAAGGCATGGAACACTTTCCTAGAAAGAAAATTAGATTACCTTATGAATCTATTATGAGAGCCACATATGGATTGCATACCAAATATGACAATACTTAGATCTATCCTTGCTTTTATGCCTAGCTAGGGGCGTTAAACGATAGCGCTTGTTGGGAGGCAACCCAATTTTATTTTTGTTCCTTGCTTTTTGTTCCTGTCTAGTAATAAATAAATCATCTATCCTCTGTTATGATTGTGTTTTTATGTTTTAATCAGTGTTTGTGGCAAGTAAATCCTTTAGGATCTTCTTGGATGATTGTTGTTTGATCTTGCTGAAAAAATAGAAAGTATGCACTCACGAGAATAATTTTAATTTTTTACGATAGAGCGATAAAATACTAATTTCAACTGGAGTAAATCAATATACAAATATTTAGGATGTCCTAATTTCTCAGGATTTTTGGAGTTACATAAGTATTTGAAACCTACAGATTGCTATAGAATGTTCTGTTTTTGACAGATTCTGTTTTTCGTGTGTTGTTTGCTTATTTTGATGAATCCATGTCTAGTATCGGGGGCTATGAACCATAGATAAGTTGTAATACAGTAGGTTTAACACCAATATAAATAAATAATTAGTTCATTACAGTACCTTAAAGTGGTGGTTTGTTTTCTTATACTAATGGAGCTCATGAGATTTTTTGTTGAGTTTTGTGTTGTGAAGTTTTCAAGTTTTTGGGTAAAGATTTGATGGATTTTGGAATAAGGAGTGGCAAGAGCCTAAGATTGGGGATGCCCAAGGCACCCCAAGGTAAAATTCAAGGACAACCAAAATCCTAAGCTTGGGGATGCCCCAGAAGGCATCCCCTCTTTTGTCTTCGTCTATCGGTAACTTTACTTGAGGCTATATTTTTATTCACCACATGATAGGTGTTTTGCTTGGAGCATATTGTATGATTTGAGTCTTTGTTTTTTTGTTTACCACAATCATCCTTGCTGTACACACCCTTTTGGAGAGACATACATGAATCGGAATTTATTAGAATACTCTATGTGCTTCACTTATATCTTTTGAGCTAGATAATTTTGCTCTAGTGCTTCACTTATATCTTTTTAGAGCATGGTAGTGGTTTTATTTTATAGAAATTATTGATCTCTCATGCTTCACTTATATTATTTTGAAAGTCTTTTAGAACAGCATGGTAATTTGCTTTGGTTATGAAATTAGTCATAATATGATAGGCAGCCAAGATGGGTATAATAAAAAAATTCATATAAAGTGCATTGAATACTATGAGAAGTTTGATACTTGATGATTGTTTTAAGATATGAAGATGGTAATATTAGAGTCATGCTAGTTGAGTGGTTGTGAATTTGAGAGATACTTGTGTTAAAGTTTGTGATTCCCTTAGCATGCACGTATGGTGAGCCGTTATGTGATGAAGTCGGAGCATGATTTATTTATTGATTGTCTTCCTTATGAGTGGCGGTCGGGGATGAGCGATGGTCTTTTCCTACCAATATATCCCCCTAGGAGCATGCGCGTAGTACTTTGTTTCGATAACTAAGAGATTTTTACAATAAGTATGTGAGTTCTTTATGACTAATGTTGAGTCTATGGACTATACGCACTCTCACCCTTCCACCATTGCTAGCCTCTCTAGTACTGCACAACTTTCGTCGGTACCGTAAACCCCACCATATACCTTCCTCAAAACAGCCACCATACCTACCTATTATGTCATTTCCATAGCCATTACGAGATATATTGCCATGCAACTTTCCACCGTTCCATTATTTATGACACGCTTCATCATTGTCATATTGCTTTGCATGATCATGTAGTTGACATCGTATTTGTGGCAAAGCCACCGTTCATAATTCTTTCATACATGTCACTCTTGATTCATTGCACATCCCGGTACACCGTCTAAGGCATTCCCATAGAGTCATATTTTGTTGTAAGTATCGAGTTGTAATTCTTGAGTTGTAAGTAAATAAAAGTGTGATGATCTTCATTATTAGAGCATTGTCCCAGTGAGGAAAGGATGATGGAGACTATGATTCCCCCACAAGTCGGGATGAGATTCCGAACGAAAAATAAAAAAAGAGGCCATAAAAAAAGAGAAAAAAGGCCCAAATAAAAAAATGAGAGAAAAAGAGAGAAGGGGCAATGCTACTATCCCTTTTCCACACTTGTGCTTCAAAGTAGCACCATGATGTTCATGGTAGAGAGTCTCCCATTTTGTCACTTTCATATACTAGCGGGAATTTTTCGTTATAGAACTTGGCTTGTATATTCCAATGATGGGATTCCTCAAAATGCCCTAGGTCTTCGTGAGCAAGCGAGTTGGATGCACACCCACTTAGTTTCTTTTGTTGAGCTTTCATACACTTATAGCTCTAGTGCATCCGTTGCATGGCAATCCTTACTCACTCACATTGATATCTATTGATGGGCATCTCCATAGCCCGTTGATACGCCTAGTTTATGTTAGACTATCTTCTCCTTTTTGTCTTGTCCACAACCACCATTCTATTCAACCTATAGTGTTATGTACATGGCTCACGCTCATGTAATGTGTGAAGATTGAAAAAGTTTGAGAACATCAAAAGTATGAAAAATTTGCTTGTCTCGTCATTGGGGTTGTGCATGATTTAAATATTTTGTGTGATGAAGATAGATCATAGCTAGACTATATGATTTTGTAGGGATAACTTTCTTTGGCCATGTTATTTTGAGAAGACATGATTGCTTTATTAGTATGCTTGAAGTATTATTATTTTTATGTCAATATTAAACTTTTGTCTTGAGTCTTTCGGATCTGAATTTTCATGCCACAATAAAGAAAATTACAATGAAAATTATGTTAGGTAGCATTCCACATCAAAAATTCTGTCAATATTATCATTTACCTACTCGAGGACGAGCAGGTATTAAGCTTGGGGATGCTGATACGTCTCCAACGTATCTATAATTTTTGATTGTTCCATGCTATTATATTATTTGTTTTAGATGTTTAATGGGCTTTAATATGCACTTTTATATTATTTTTGGGACTAACCTATTAACCGAAGGCCCAGTGCCAGTTGCTATTTTTTTGCCTATTCCAGTGTTTCACAGAAAAGGAATATCAAACAGAATAAAACCTTCGCGATGATCTTTTTTGCAACAAACTCAATCCAGGAGACTTGGAGTGGAGGTCAAGGAAGCAACAAGGTGGCCACGAGGTAGGGCGGCGCGCCTAGGGGGGCCAGGCGCGCCCCCACCCTCGTGGGCCCCTCGTAGCTCCACCGACCTACTTCCTTCGCCTATATATACTCTTATACCCTAAAAACATCCAGGGGAGCCACAGAACCACTTTTCCACCGCCGCAACCTTCTGTACCCATGAGATCCCATCTGGGGACCTTTTCCAGTGATCTATCGGAGGAGGATTCGATCACAGAGGGCTTCTACATCAACACTATAGCCTCTCCGATGATGTGTGCGTAGTTTGCCACAGACCTTCAGGTCCATTGATATTAGCTAGATGACTTCTTCTCTCTCTCTTTGGTTCTCAATACAAAGTTCTCCTCGATGTTCTTTCAGATCTATTCAATGTAATTCTTTTTGCGGTGTGTTTGCCGAGATCCGATGAATTGTGGGTTTATGATTAAGATTATCTATGAACAATATTTGATTCTTCTCTGAATTCTTATATGCATGATTTGATATCTTTGTAAGTCTCTTCGAATTATTAGTTTGGTTTGGCCTACTAGATTGATCTTTCTTGCAATGGGAGAAGTGCTTAGCTTTGTGTTCAATCTTGCGGTGTCCTTTCCCAGTGATAGCAGGTGTAGCAAGGCACGTATTGTATTGTTGCCATCGAGGATAAAAAGATGGGGTTTATATCATATTGCTTGACTTTATCCCTCTACATCATGTCATCTTTCCTAATGCGTTACTCTGTTCTTATGAACTTAATACTCTAGATGCATGCTAGATAGCGGTCGATGTGTGGAGTAATAGTAGTAGATGCAGAATTGTTTCAGTCTACTTGACACGGACATGATGCCTATGTTCATGATCATGCCTAGATATCATCATAACTATGCACTTTTCTATCAATTGCTCGGTAGTAATTTGTTCACCCACCATAATATATGCTATCTTGAGAGAAGTCACTAGTGAAACCTACGGCCCTTGGATCTACTTTACATCATATAAGTTTTTGATCTAGAATTCTAGTTTACTATTTATTTTGCAATCTTTATTTTCCAATCTATACAACAAAAATAACAAAAATATTTATCTTACTATCTTTATCAGATCTCACTTTTGCAAGTGGTCGTGAAGGGATTGACAAACCCTTTATCCCGTTGGTTGCGAGGTTCTTATTTGTTTGTGCAGGTACTAGGCGACTTGCGTGTAGTCTCCTATTGGATTGATACCTTGGTTCTTAAAAAATTGAGGGAAATACTTATGCTGCTTTGCTGCATCACCCTTTCCTCTTCAAGGGAAAAACCAACACATGCTCAAGAGGTAGCAATTGACAACCCCTTTTACCCGTCGGGTTGCGAGTATTTGTTATTTGTGTGCGGGTGTTGTTTACATTGTGTTGCTTGGTTCTCCTACTGGTTCGATAACCTTGGTTTCATATCTGAGGGAAATACGTACCGCCGCTGTGCTGCGTCATCCCTTCCTCTTTGGGGAAATACCGACGTAGCTTCAAGCGACATCACCCCACATAAGTCACCTCTCCTCCGGTAAACACTGGCAGGTGGACTGCTACATCTAGTTACGATGTCTACATGGTGGAAAACCCAAATTCCCCTCCAAGACGTCAGCATAGACGCATAAGAGGCAACAATGGGGAACCTAGAGGCAATAACGCAACTGCCGATAACGGTGATGTGGCAGTCGGCGATGCCGACAACCCTGAGGAGGACCCTCAGGCCTCCCCTGCGTGGAACGACACACCCGAAGGACATCTCAAGGACTTAGATCCCGACAACCTATTTGAAGGGGCCGATTACAACTATATGCCGGAATCCGAGGATGATGAGATCCTTGGCACCGAGGACTACATCGTCCCCGAGGACCCTTTCATACAAGAGCGCTTCCGGCGGCACCTCATTGCCATGGCTCGGAGCATGAAGCGCAAGTAGCAGCAACTGTAAGCCAACACTGACTCACTAAGTGAAAAGTGGGTTGAAGTGCTCTTTGCCGAGCAAGACATGGAAGACCGGCGCCATAGTGCACCGAAATCATACCCACGCAGGAGTCTGCTGCCAGAGTTTGATGAGGAGTTAGCCGCCGATGAACCTGACCGACCCCCTAGAGGTTGGGATAGGCCTAGGCGGGAAAATGTCGATGCCCGACCACTTCCACGCCATTATGGCAAGACCCCGTGGCCTACTTAGACCCTCACGATGTACGACGCTGTATTGCGGTAAACAAGGCACCTCCTCGGTCCATCTACGGATCAAGAGGACGTGCGCCCGCCAGCTTGACGGCTACGATGCCTAGATAGACAGGAACGACCATGGCCGAGACCAGGCCTACCCACGGCTCTCCCCTGATGTCCGATGAGATGCTCCTCGGTTCCGAGGTGTGGTCCACCCGATCTACTACCCAAACAGGGTAATGGAACATCAATTCCCTGAAGGATTTAAGCCCATCAATATAGAATCATATGATGGGACCACCAATCCAGCAGTATGGATCGAGGACTTCCTTCTCCATATACACATGGCCAACGGAGATGATCTCCACACCATTAAATATTTTTCGCTCAAGCTAAAGGCGTCGGCTAGGCATTGGCTTAACAGCCTGCCCCCTCATTCTATTGGTAGTTGGGAGGCCCTCGAGGACGCTTATAGGGCAAACTTCCATGGTACGTACGTCTGACCTCTAGACGCTGATGACCTCAGTCGTGTCACCCAGCAGCCAGGAGAATCAGCGCAGAAGTTTTGGAATAGGTTCCTCACCAAGAAGAACTAGATCATAGGTTGCTCTGACACTGAGGACATCGCCGCATTTAAGAACAATACCCTAGATGAATGGCTGGCCCGCCAGCTTGGACAGGATAAGTCGAGGAGTATGGCAGCCCTCACTTCGCTGATGACTCGCTTTTGTGCGGCAGAGGACAGTGGGCTCGTGATATGTCCATTTTATATCATGCTTTTATATCAATATTTATTGCATTATGGGCTGTTATTACACATTATGTCACAATACTTATGCCCATTCTCTCTTATTTTACAAGGTTTATATGAAGAGGGGGAATGCCGACAGCTGGTATTCTGGGCTGGAAAAGGAGCAAATATTAGAGACCTATTTTGCACAGCTCCAAAAGTCCTAAAACTTCACGGAAGTCATTTTTGGAATTAATAAAAAATACTGAGCGGAGAAAGTTCCAGAGGGGGACCACACACTGGCCACGAGGGTGGGGGGACGCGCCCTACCCCCTTGGGAACGCCCCCTGCCTCGTGGGCCCCCCGGTGGCCTTCCGATGACCATCTTCTACTATATGAAGTCTTTTACCCTGGAAAAAATCATAAGCAAGCTCACGGGACGAAACTCCGCCTCCACGAGGCGGAACCTTCGCGAAACCAATCTAGGGCTCCGACAGAGCTATTCTATCAGGGAAACTTCCCTCCGGGAGGGGGAAATCATCACCGTCGTCATCGCAAACGATCCTCTCATCGGGAGGGGGTTAATCTCCATCAACATCTTCACCAGCACCATCTCATCTCAAATCCTAGTTCATCTCTTGTATCCCATCTTTGTATCCAAACTTCAGATTGGTACCTGTGGGTTCTAGTAGTGTTGATTATTGTCAGGACCCCGATTCCAAGTCACATCGATCTAGCCGGTAACACCTCATATCACTTTGCGGCCTCACGCACGGTATCCCACGGGTGTCGCCTTACCATGGCCCGGTACCGTTTGCGCCTTTTGGCTCACGTATATGATAGTGTCGCTAGCATCCATATGACAGAGAACCCAGGCCGACATGGCTAGTTGTGCACCCAAAGCGGCACAGACCTATGGAGACAGGCATACATGTATCACATCAAGCATGTCGGTCATCAGCGAGTAATTCCAGCTGTAGCACTGGGCTAACAGGACTCTGGGGGACCTGGGCTGTAGCAGGCTAGGAAGGACTCTGGAAGTCATCGCGTGACATTTCCCCGAAGGGACAGACATAGGAACGAAGTGAAACACATGCCGTCCAGTCAAGTGTCCTGAACAGTAGTGCTGGGCTAGCAGGACTCCGGTGAACCGGGCTGTAGCGGACTACTATGGCTCGAGGAACACTAGACTACATTTCCCCATAAGAAAGGCTGCCAAGGATAAACAACTAGATTGTCGGATCCCACTCATACCAAGCATTTCAATCATACACACAATATGCCCGATATGAGTACATACAACATGGCATCACAACAAAACTCTACAACTCAAGTACTTTATTTAAAAGGCTCCAGGGAGCCATACATAACATGTTCATACAGATAGGGGTCACATGACCCAACACTCAAGTCATACAATCATCCAAGCACATGCGGAAGCTACCGGTCTGAGTACATACACTAGAAAGAAAGAAGGCTTCTCGAAGCCTGTCTATCTACATAGGGCCCTCCATGGCCAGGATCACCACCTGGGTGGCTAGTCACTCGTCGACGTCAAGGTCTACATAAAACCCATCGGAGGGGGCAGTGTTGTCGTCTGAAAACAATAAATAAGCAAACATGAGTACAAGGTACTCAGCAAGTCTTACATCAGAACCTAATATACATGCTCATTCTCAAGAAGGTGGTGGGGTTATTGCAGCAAGCCAGCTTTGACTCTTGGCTAAGCTATCCTACGGAACTTCACCAGTAAAATAGTTTTCGCACACGAGTCCACTACTCACCAACACAATACTCCACCGTGGATCCTCCCTCGTCATCCTACGAGAGGGCCATCCTCGATACTCACACTTATCTTGAGTCTTTTAGTAGTATCCATTAACTTGTCTATGAACTGTATAGGCAACCAAGTAGTCCTTTACCGCGGACGCGGCTATTCGAATAGTTTTATACCCTGCAGGGGTGTACTTCGTCATACACGCTTTCACCACTTACCGCCATTTACACGACATGTACTCGGCAACCTTCAAGCGGAAGCCCAGCGAGGGTGTCGGCCACGGCCTACCTAAACACTTAAGTCTCTAGTCCAGGTTTATCGCCTATCCAGGTTCCATCCGCAGGGATTCTGGCCGAGGTTTCCACATACGGCCCCGAACGATGTGAACAGGGTTCCCGAGACACCAAACGGGTGACTCGGTACACCCTGCCACGGTGTATCTACCGCAACATAGCCCACCCCTAGGGTCAGCGCTACGCACGGCCGCCAACACATAACCTACAAACACCAGAAACTATTTGCAACTCCTGGACCGAGTACTAGGGTGATTAAGATGCCGAGAGGGTCAATTAAGAATCCCAATGCATGGTAGTAGCTGAATCTTAAATCACACATACAGATCTCAGTTCTTAGGGACGATCTCAATGAAACAACCCACCATGTACTCCTACATGGCCTCTCATCGATACCTTTACCAAAACATGTTCAACACATCCCTCATATTACCAACATAAGCATTTCACTCTAGCCCATCACCCAGATGAACCAGACCTGACACAACTCTAAGCATAGCAGCATAGCAAGGTAGGAATCACATACATGGCTCAATCAACTCCTACACATGCTAGTGGGTTTCATCTAGTTACTATGGCAATGACAGGTCATGCAGAGGATAAGGGTTCAACTACCGTAGCACACAACAGTTTGAATCGTGTTGTCTTAATGTAGTAAACAAGAGCAGAAGCGAGAACATGGGTTTGTATCAGAATGATCAATGGATTGCTTGCCTGATGGAGTGGTAGTGGGATACTGCCCTTCAGTTGGATACTCGTGAATATCCTTGGAGGCAAAACCTACCACAAAGAACACATCGGAACACAATCAACACCTGACGATATGCAACAATATGATGCATGCTATGACATGGCAATATGAATGTGTCTTGGCCTAATGCAAGCTATAACAGAAAGGAATGTGCTTATTTGAATCAAAGATTCAATTATTAGCTTATTAAACATGGCTTTAATAGTGCATTTCCTTATTCTGCTTAAACAGCAAGGTAAACTTGTTTTGTCATGCATGAAACCATTACAGATGGATAGATTGAATTTTTCTGCATTTTTCATATATAAATCTTCGCGTTTGGAGCTATGGTTGATTTTCTATGATTTTTAGAAGTTTTGACTATTTTCTAGAATTTCCTGAATAAAAATAAATCCAGAAAATGCATTACTGCGTCACCATTGCGTCATGCTGACCTCAGCAGGTCAAAGGCACTAGCCCAGGTCAAACCTGACTGGTGGCCCCCTTCTGTCAGCCTCTCAGCTAATTAACAGGATTAGATTAAAACTAATTAGCTGTCAGTGGGGCCTGGGCCCACATGTCAGTGACTGATTTAATTAAAATTAGTTAAAAATAATCCTAGATTAGTTAGCAGACTGGCCCCACCTGTCACAGACTCAGGGGGGTCTACCTGGGCCCACCCAGGAGTCAAACTGGGTCAAACTCGCCGGTGACTCGACGCTGGCGAGGCCCGAGATGGTGGTGCGGCTCGGAAAACGCCCACAGGGCACGGGCGAGGCCGTTCTTGGGCTCGTTGGAGAGCTCTTGCAGTCGCGCATCTAGTGGTGGTGGAGGCCGGGCCTACGGTGGCCGGAGACGACGACGACGAGCTCAAAGGCGGCGGCCGGAGTTCGGCCATGTGCGGGGTGTGGACTGCGGCATGCAAACGCGAAAACTAAGGCGCTAGCGAGGCACTACGCGATGCGGCAAGCATGTTGTGTAGCACGGGAGGATCAAATGGTCGCCGGAGCGACGCCGGCGACAAGCTCAAGCGGAGACGAGCTTCGGCCATGGTGGAACTATGGCCTAGAGGGTGCAAATGCGTGGGAAAGAAGAGGGGAAAGGCGGCGGAGCTCATAGGGAGGTCGATGAGCAGCTCAGTGGGCTCGGGGGCGACCGGAGCGAGGCGAATCGATGAACGGCGTCCGGCGGGTACCGAGGTTGAAGACGGCCCGATGGCGGCGATGCAGGGCCTCCGGCGAAGCGTGGCTCGGTGGGGAGGGCGAGGGCGTCGCGGCGGAGATTCTAGACATGTCAGAGAGGCGAGGGGGTGACGGAGGGCGCGACTACGGCGGTGAGACGGCGACAGGTGCGTCGGCCATGGTGCGGGAGAGGGTGAGGGAGACGAGGGGAGAGTGAGCGAGGATGAGAGGGGGACGTGGGGGTCGCGTGGCATCCCTGGACGTCTCCGGGATGTCGGCAGAAGCATGAGGTGGCCGGCGTGTGGCCGCGGGCGCCGGCCACGCGCTCCGCGTCCTGCTGGCAGGAGGTGGACGACGACTGGCAAGCCAGTCGGCTGGGCCAAGCCAGGTGGCTGGGCCAGCACAGGTAAGGCCCAGGTGGGCTCCCTCTCTCTTTTTTTTGATTTGTTTCTGTTTTTTCTATTTAACTGCAACTGTTGGGCTTTAATTAAAATACTAAAATGTTTCCAAAAATCCTGAAAATAATTGTGGGCTCTGTTTAGAATATTTCTAACAACAAACATTTATTTCCAGAATTATTTGAGCATTTAAATTACTTTATAGCATTTAAATGCCCAAATTCAAATACTTATGATTTAATTCAATGACCTTCTGTTGACCTAGAAAATTGTGCACCAATTTTGCCAGAGGTTCTAACCCAAGACAAAGAGGGTGAACTTTTTAGAAGGGCATTTTAGGTTCATTGAAAATAATTTTAGTAAACCCTAGTTGTTTCCAGGGGGTGTTGGGGGTTTCTGCCTTCCCCATTTCAAATTTAAGAGAAATTTAAACATGATGCACACTCTAATGCTTGAACTAGCTAGGGTGTGACAACTCACCCCCACTCAAAAGAATCTCGTCCCGAGATTTAGGATCCTCTGGAAAGAAGGTGGGGTACTCGAGTCGAAGACGATCCTCCCTTTCCCAAGTGGCTTCTTTCTCGGAATGGTGTGACCATTGAACTTTGAGAAACTTGATATTATGATGTCGAGTGGTACGCTCGTCTTGATCAAGGATACGAACGGGATATTCCCGATATGAGAGGTTATCTTGTAGATCAAGCGTTTCGTGGTCCACTCCACGGATAGGATCCGTGAAGCAACGCCTGAGTGGTGAAACGTGGAAGACATCGTGAACTCTGGAAAGATGCGGAGGTAGTTCCAATTGGTAGGCAACTTCTCCTTGTTTGGCAAGAATGCGAAAGGGTCCAATGTAACGAGGAGCCAATTTGCTTTTGATACCGAAACGATGGGTTCCCTTTAATGGGGTAACCCGAAGGTAAGCCTTCTCGTCGACTTCATAAGTCATAGGCTTATGTTTACGATCATATTGACTCTTTTGACGAGATTGGGCTGTTTTCAATTTCTGACGAATAACGCGAACCTGCTCTTCTGCTTCCTGAATCATATCCGGTCCAAAGAGTTGTCTTTCCCCGGTTTCTAACCAGTTAAGAGGCGTTCGACATTTTCGTCCATAGAGAACTTCGAAAGGAGCCTTGCCCAAGCTGGCTTGATAACTATTGTTATAAGCAAACTCCGCGAATGGAAGGCATTTCTCCCAACTCATTCCGAACGAGATGACAGAAGCTCGGAGCATATCTTCCAGAATTTGATTGACTCGCTCTACCTGACCACTTGATTGAGGATGGAAGGCGGTACTAAAAGAGAGACGAGTTCCCATAGCATTTTGGAAACTTTCCCAAAATTGAGAGGTGAAGAGACTCCCACGGTCTGAGTTAGTTTCCAATGGAACACCATGAAGAGACACTATTCGGGAGATGTATAAATCGGCTAGCTGGCTAGTGGTGATACTCTCACGAACAGGTAGGAAATGGGCTACTATGGAAAGTTGGTCGATCACGACAAAGATGGCATTATCCCCTCTCTTGGTCCTGGGAAACCCAGTGATGAAATCCATACTGATTTTATCCCATTTCCACTCGGGAATAGCCAAAGGTTGAAGGGTGCCAACAGGCCGTTGATGCTCTGCTTTAACACGACGACAAACGTCGCAATTAGCAATGTATTGAGCGATTTCTCTCTTCATCCTAGTCCACCAAAACCTCTGGCGTAGGTCTTGATACATTTTAGTACTACCGGGATGAATGGTGAGAGGGGATTCATGAGCTTCCTTAAGGATCAACTGGCGTAGATGTTGTTTCTTGGGAACCACCAAACGGTTCTCGAAGAAGACAGCACCTCTCTCATCCATGGGGAAACATTTAGCAACTCCGCTAGCGATGTTTTCCTTAATTCGGGATATGCCCTTATCATACCGCTGGGCGGTTATGATTTGATCCATAAGGTTAGGTCTCGCTACCAGGGTGGATAGAAAACCTCGAGGAACAATGTGAAGATTAAGCTTACGAAATTCCTCATGGAGAAGTGGCTGACTTTGTTGTAACATTAGGTTGTTACAATAGGACTTACGGCTTAGCGCATCAGCCATGACATTGGCTTTGCCCGGGGTGTAAGTTATTCCTAAATCGTAATCCGAGATCAACTCAACCCACCGTCTTTGCCTGGGATTCAAATCTGGTTGGGTGAAGATATATTTCAAACTTTGGTGATCGGTGAAGATCTCGCAATGATTACCGAGAAGGTAATGTCGCCAAGTTTTAAGTGCATGGACTACAGCTGCAAGCTCTAGATCATGTGTGGGATAATTTTCCTCATGTGGGTGTAATTGCTGTGAAGCATAGGCAATTACCTGACGATCTTGCATGAGTATGCAACCTAGTCCTTGTCGCGAGGCGTCGCAATAGATAATAAAGTCCTTGGAGAAATCTGGTGGTACTAGTACGGGAGCAGATGTCAGGCGTCTTTTCAGTTCCTGAAAACTGAACTCGCATTGTGGAGTCCACTCGAACTTTTTATCTTTCTTGAGGAGTTCAGTTAGAGGTTTAGCAACCTTGGAGAAATTCTCAACGAAGCGGCGACAATAGCTCGCTAAGCCAAGGAAGCTCCGAACTTGCTTAACCGTCTCAGGTGGAGTCCAATCAAGGACGGCTTGAACTCACTCGGGATTGACAGCAATACCCTTACCAGAGATTACATGGCCTAGATAGGTCACTTCTGGCAACCAAAATTCACACTTGGAGAATTTGGCATAAAGGCGATGCTCTCGGAGTTTCATCAATACCAGCCTTAGATGTTCGGCATGTTCCTCTTCGTTCTTGGAGTAGATGAGTATGTCATCGAGGTATACTACGACGAATTTATCCAAATACTCCATGAAGACCGAGTTCATTAACCGGGAGAAGGTGGCTGGGGCATTGGTTAAACCGAAGGACATAACGGTGTACTCGTATTGGCCATAACGAGTAACAAAGGCCGTTTTGGGAATGTCCCCGTTTCTGATTTTGATTTGATGGTAGCCCAACCTCAAATCCATCTTGGAGAAGACTGAGGATCCAGCGAGCTGATCATACAGATTGTTGATCCTGGGAAGCGGGTATTTGTTCTTGATGGTGACCAAATTGACAGGTTGATAATCCACAACCATTCGATCCGTTCCATCCTTCTTCTTGACGAAGAGGACGGGGCAAGCCCAAGGAGAGGAACTAGGACGGATGAAACCTTTTTTCAAGGACTCATCGAGTTGGTTCTTAAGCTCGGCTAGTTCTAAGGGTGCCATCTTGTAGGGTCTTCTAGAAATTGGAACGGTTCCTGGAACAAGGTCTATCACAAACTCAACATCCCTGTCAGGTGGAACACCTAGCAGTTCTTCTGGAAAGACATCCAGAAAGTCTCGGACTACCGGAACATCCTCAAGGTCTGGAAGGGGGTTGGCATTTAAGGAGTAAAGCTAGTGATTGGCCACTCGAGTTAAGACATTGACTGTCTTGCCCGATAGGTGAGTAAGTTGAACGGTTCTAGTGGCACAATCAATCTTAGCATAATGAGCTGACATCCAGTCCATACCCAAGATGATGTTTATGTCCGTGGACTTGAGAGCTATAAAGGATGCAAGGAAGACAATTCTATCGACAAGAATTTCATTCCCATGGCTTACTCTAGAAGTTTGCCATTTGGAACCCGGAGTTTGAATTACCATGGAAGTGGGCATGTCACAGAATGTCGTGTTATGCAATCGGGCATAGTTCTCGGATATGAATGAATGAGATGCTCCAGTATCAAAAAGAACAGATGCCGGATGGCAGTTAACAAGGAGCGTACCAAGAACGACGTTGGGATCCTCATGGGCCTCCTCGGCTGAAACATAGTTGACATGGCCACGGGCAGTGGTGACCGGCTTGGCGTAGAATGTCTTTCCCGCGGGCTTACCACGGCCAACAGACTTTCTAGTTTGGATGGGGTTGTTATTCTGGGGACACTCTCGGCTATAGTGACCTAGCTCTCCACACTTAAAGCATGTCACCACATTGGGGCGTGGAGCAGCATTAGCAGCGGGGCCACCATAGGGCTTGGGCGGTGCAATTTGCTGGTTGGGACGAGGCGCATCAAAGGATGGCCTCGGGATGAACCTGGGTGGCAGTGCCGTGCTTGGGATCCACACCCGGCACTTCTGAGCTCTAGAGCCGGATGAAGAGCCAAAATCACGGGAGTGCTTGCGTGAAGCATCATAATCAGTCTGGCCTGTCTCAGCACTGATGGCTTTATTGACCAACTTCTGAAAGGAGGTGCACTCGTGCAGACGGAAGATCACGGCGAAGCTCAGGGCTAAGTCCCTTGCAGAACCTTTCCTGCTTATTAGCGTTAGTAGATACATCTTCAGGGGCATAACGTGCCAGATTCCCAAATTCACAACTATATGCATCCACAGTCAGTCTTCCTTGGGTGAAATTGCAGAACTCCTCCCTCTTGCGATCCATGAGACCTTCCGGAATGTGATGTTCATGGAAAGCTTCACTGGATTCAGCCCAAGTAGTGATTTGGCCGACCGGGCGCATAGCTTCAAAGTTCTCCCACCAGAGGCTAGCAGGGCCTTCCAGATGATAGGCAGCATAAGTAACTTTGTGGGCTTCGGCTACATTGGCAGAACATAGCTTGTGGGTGATGCTGCGAAGCCAGTCATCCGCGTCGAGGGGCTCGACGGAATGGTTAAACTTTGGTGGGTACAGCTTGATAAAGTCATTGATTGACACCAAGTCATTTCATGGGTGGCGTGCAGTGTTCTGCTCAATCCGCTCCAGCAGGCGGTTAGTCTCACGCTTGTTTCTTTCCGCCTCCAGCATCACTTCGGCCAGAGAAGGCGGGTGAGGCAGATTTTCACCCCTAGCTGCACTGGCTTCCCTCTGCTCCGAGGCAGCAGGGTTGCTGCGGGTGTTGACCATCCTAGGAGAAAACAAGACAATGGTTTAGATAAGGATGGCTCAAACTTAGCAAGGAGTGCATAATGTAATGGATAACACAGAATGCAGAGATGTTCATCCGTATGTCATGGTAATATAAAACTGCCATATATATACCAACGGTCATACACATCATACATAGTTTAGTACAAGCCCAGGCTATAGTACAACTATGATGAAAGACGTTACATCTCATCGGAGGCATTCCAAGCTCTTATACATTATTTGTCTACACCTCCGGAATTGACTACACGCCAAGTCATATTCCACAAGTCACGCAGGACAGTGGAGATACAACTATTACAATACTAGTGGTACTACTACTAACTCAGACAGCTCCGTAGTAGTCCTCATAGAAGTCACCTCCATAGCCTGGAAGTTCAACATGACCATCCGGGAATAGACGGTCCTGAGGAGCCTGTGGACCATAGGGACTAGGATGAGGTCTTGGACCAACAAACGGTGGCCTGCGGGGACCACGGGGTGGGGTAATGCCTCCCACATCACGCCAATCCACCATGTCTGGCAGAGCTGATCTCACAGGATACAGATCCCTTGTATCCATACATCCAGCTTGCACCGCAGGTGCAAACCGAGTCAATGTGGCCCAATGATCAGCACGGGTATTGAAAAGCTCCAGCCTCAAGGCCCGATTCTCTCGGTCCTTATCTTCGAGCATCTCGGCCGTGGTGCGAGTTAATGAGTCCTCCTGAGTGGAGTCAGCATAGATAGCCTGAAGATACCCTTGTGCTCCCGGAAGTGAAGCTGGCATGTAACGGAAATCGGTGTTCCGAAGCAGGCCAGTCCGGACTCGCATGATGGTCATCATGGAATAGGCAGCATCCTGCACAGCCATCTCAACAGTAACCCCAAGTCCATAGGAACAGTGAAGGGGCTCGATAGATCCAGGATAAGAAGGAAATATCCTGACGGTGCAGAAATATTGGCTTTGATTAAAGTTTCGGAATTGCTCTTCGATGGTGTATTTGGGATACCAACGGTAACCCGTCTCGATCATTACCCGAACTAACATAGCAGTATGACCGGGCACGTCGAGGCACCGGGTCAGGCGAACCACTTGGTTTTGAACACGGCTGGCCACCTGAAAGCACAACCACAATGTAAAGACATCAGAATTTCTAGGGAAAATTGGACAGCATAACAGCTGTAAATGCTCAGAAAAAGATTTGAGACATCCACAACAGTTCGCAATACCACTCAACATCATCATATCAAGGTTCTGATCCAATTAGCAACATACTAAGAATAGTAGAAACTGAACTGGGACTTGTAACAACAATCCTATAAGCTACTACGGATTAGTAACACGTGAACCTGATAGAAGAAGAGAGCCTAGTCCTTAACCCACGTTGAATGAGAAGAGAATGACTCAGATCAGAGACATAGGGTAAAGGAGTAAAAGAGCCTTACGTTCCCTCCCACAATCAATTCCCCTACATATAACTAAAGCATTTCTAGACTCGACATCGACTAGTTTGGCTCAACGAACCTACAGGCAGTCCGACTCTGATACCAACGCTGTCAGGACCCCGATTCCAAGTCACATCGATCTAGCCGGTAACACCTCATATCACTTTGCGGCCTCACGCACGGTATCCCACGGGTGTCGCCTTACCATGGCCCGGGACCATTTGTGCTTTTTGGCTCACGTATATGATAGTGTCGCTAGCATCCATATGACAGAGAACCCGGGCCGACATGGCTAGACGTGAACCCAAAGCGGCACAGACCTATGGAGACAAGCATACATGTATCACATCGAGCATGTCGGTCATCAGCGAGTGATTCCGGCTGTAGCACTGGGCTAACAGGACTCCGGGGGACCCGGGCTATAGCAGTCTAGGCAGGACTCCGGAAGTCACCGCGTGACATTTCCCCGAAGGGACAGACATAGGAACGAAGTGAAACACATGCCTGCCAGTCAAGTGTCCTGAACAGTAGTGCTGGGCTAGCAGGACTCCGGTGAACTGGGCTGTAGCGGACAACTATGGCTCGAGGAACACTAGACTACATTTCCCCATAAGAAAGGCTGCCAAGGATAAACAACTAGATTGTCGGATCCCACTCATACCAAGCATTTCAATCATACACACAATATGCCCGATATGAGTACATACAACATGGCATCACAACAAAACTCTACAACTCAAGTACTTTATTTAAAAGGCTCCAGGGAGCCATACATAACATGTTCATACAGATAGGGGTCACATGACCCGACACTCAAGTCATACAATCATACAAGCACATGCGGAAGCAACCGGTCTGAGTACAGACACTAGAAAGAAAGAAGGCTTCTCGAAGCCTGTCTATCTACATAGGGCCCTCCATGGCTAGGATCACCACCTGGGTGGCTAGTCACTCATCGACGTCAAGGTCTACATAAAACCCATCGGAGGGGCAATGTTGTCGTCTGAAAACAATAAATAAGCAAACATGAGTACAAGGTACTCAGCAAGTCTTACATCAGAACCTAATATACATGCTCATTCTCAAGAAGGTGGTGGGGTTATTGCAGCAAGCCAGCTTTGACTCTTGGCTAAGCTATCCTACGGAACTTCACCAGTAAAATATTTTTCGCACACGAGTCCACTACTCACCAACACAATACTCCACCATGGATCCTCCCTCGTCATCCTACGAGAGGGCCATCCTCGGTACTCACACTTATCTTGAGTCTTTTAGTAGTATCCATTAACTTGTCTATGAACTGTATAGGCAACCAAGTAGTCCTTTACCGCGGACGCGGCTATTCGAATAGTTTTATACACTGCAGGCGTGTACTTCGTCATACACGCTTTCACCACTTACCGCCGTTTACACGACATGTACTCGGCAACCTTCAAGCGGAAGCCCAGCGAGGGTGTCGGCCACGGCCTACCTAAACACTTAAGTCTCTAGTCCAGGTTTATCGCCTATCCAGGTTCCATCCGCAGGGAGTCCGACCGAGGTTTCCACATACGGCCCCGAACGATGTGAACAGGGTTCCTGAGACACCAAACGGGTGACTCGGTACACCGTGCCACGGTGTATCTACCGCAACATAGCCCACCCCTAGGGTCAGCGCTACGCACGACCGCCAACACATAACCTACAAACACTAGAAACTATTTGCAACTCCTGGACCGAGTACTAGGGTGATTAAGAAGCCGAGAGGGTCAATTAAGGATCCCAATGCATGGTAGTAGCTGAATCTTAAATCACACATACATATCTCAGTTCTAAGGGACGATCTCAATGAAACAACCCACCATGTACTCCTACATGGCCTCTCATCGATACCTTTACCAAAACATGTTCAACACATCCCTCATATTACCGACATAAGCATTTCACTCTAGCCCATCACCCAGATGAACCAGACCTGACACAACTCTAAGCATAGCGGCATAGCAAGGTAGGAATCACATACATGGCTCAATCAACTCCTACACATGCTAGTGGGTTTCATCTAGTTACCGTGGCAATGAAAGGTCATGCAGAGGATAAGGGTTTAACTATCGTAGCACACATCAGTTTGAATCACGTTGTCTTAATGCAGTAAACAAGAGCAGAAGCGAGAACATGTGTTTGTATCGGAATGATCAATGGGTTGCTTGCCTGATGGAGTGGTAGTTGGATACTGCCCTTCAGTTGGATACTCGTGAATATCCTCGGAGGCAGAACCTACCACGAAGAACACATCGGAACACAATCAACACATGACGATATGCAACAATATGATGCATGCTATGACATGGCAATATGAATGTGTCTTGGCCTAATGCAAGCTATAACAGAAATGAATGTGCTTATTTGAATCAAAGATTCAATTATTAGCTTATTAAACATGGCTTTAATAGTGCATTTCCTTATTCTGCTTAAACAGCAAGGTAAACTTGTTTTGTCATGCACGAAAACATTACAGATGGATAGATTGAATTTTTCTGCATTTTTCATATATAAATCTTTGCATTTGGAGCTATGGTTGATTTTCTATGATTTTTAGAAGTTTTGACTATTTTCTGGAATTTCCTGAATAAAAATAAATCCAGAAAATGCATTACTGCGTCACCATTGCGTCATGCTGACCGCAGCAGGTCAAAGGCGCTAGCCCAGGTCAAACCTGACTGGTGGCCCCCTTCTGTCAGCCTCTCAGCTAATTAACAGGATTAGATTAACACTAATTAGCTGTCAGTGGGGCCTGGGCCCACATGTCAGTGACTGATTTAATTAAAATTAGTTAAAACTAATCCTAGATTAGTTAGCAGACCCGCCCCACCTGTCACGAACTCAGGGGGTCTACCTGGGCCCACCCAGGAGTCAAACTGGGTCAAACTTGCCGGCGACTCGACGCTGGCGAGGCCCGAGATGGTGGTGCGGCTCGGAAAACGCCCACAGGGCACGGGCGAGGCCGTTCTTGGGCTCGTTGGAGAGCTCTTGCAGTCACGCATCTAGTGGTGGTGGAGGTCGGGCCTACGATGGACGGAGACGACGACGACGAGCTCCAAGGCGGCGGCCGGAGTTCGGCCATGTGCGGGGTGTGGACTGCGGCATGCAAACGCGAAAACTAAGGCGCTAGCGAGGCACTACGCGATGCGGCAAGCATGTTGCGTAGCACGGGAGGATCAAATGGTCGCCGGAGCGACGCCGGCAACAAGCTCGAGCAGAGACGAGCTTCGGCCATGGTGGAACTATGGCCTAGAGGGTGCAAATGCGTGGGAAAGAAGAGGGGAAAGGCGGCGGAGCTCACAGGGAGGTCGATGAGTAGCACAGTGGGCTCGGGGGCGACCGGAGCGAGGCGAATCGATGAACGGCGTCCGGCGGGTACCGAGGTTGAAGACGGCCCGATGGCGGTGATGCAGGGCCTCCGGCGAAGCGTGGCTCGGTGGGGAGGGCGAGGGTGTCACGGCGGAGCTTCTGGACATGTCAGAGAGGAGAGGGGGTGACGGAGGGCGCGACTACGGCGGTGAGACGGCGACAAGTGCGTCGGCCATGGTGCGGGAGAGGGTGAGGGAGACAAGGGGAGAGTGAGCGAGGATGAGAGGGGTGTTGGGGAACGTTGCAGAAAAACAAAATTTTCCTACGGTTTCACCAAGATCCATCTATGAGTTCATCTAACAATGAGTGATCGGATGCATCTACATACCTTTGTAGATCGTGAGCGGAAGTGTTCAAAGAACGGGGATGAGGGAGTCGTACTCGACGTGATCCAAATCACCGGAGATCCTAGCGCCGAACGGACGGCACCTCCGCGTTCAACACACGTACGGTCAGCGTGACGTCTCCTTCTTCTTGATCCAGCAAGGGGCAAGGAGAGGTTGAGGAAGATGGCTCCAGCAGCAGCACAACGGCGTGGTGGTGATGGAGCTGCAGTACTCCGGCAGGGCTTCACCAAGCTCTATGGAGGAGGAGGATGTGTTGGAGAGGGAGAGGGAGGCACCAAAGGCAAAGGTAAGAGCTCCTCCATCCCCCACTATATATAGGGGGGCCTAGGGGGGGCGGCGGCCCTAGGAGATGCAATCTCCTAGGGGGGCGGCGGCCAAGGGCTTGCCCCCCAAGCAAGGGGCGCCCCCCTTTAGGGTTTCCCCCACCCTAGGCGCATGGGCCCTAGGGGAAGTGGCGCCCCAGCCCACATTGGGCTGGATCCCTTCCCACTTCAGCCCATGGGGCCCTTCAGGATAGGTGGCCCCACCCGGTGGACCCCCGGGACCCTTCCGATGGTCCGGGTACAATACCGGTGACCCCGAAACTTGTCCCGACGGCCGAAATAGCACTTCCTATATATAATTCTTTACCTCCGGACCATTCCGGAACTCCTCATGACGTCCGGGATCTCATCCGGGACTCCGAACAACATTCGGGTTACTGCATATACATATCCCTACAACCCTAGCATCACCGAACCTTAAGTGTGTAGACCCTACGGGTTCGGGAGACATGTAGACATGACCGAGATCGCTCTCCGGTCAATAACCAACAGCGGGATCTGGATACCCATGTTGGCTCCCACATGCTCCTCGATGATCTCATCGGATGAACCACGATGTCGAGGATTCAAGCAACCCCGTATACAATTCCCTTTGTCAATCGGTATGCTACTTGCCCGAGATTCGATCGTCGGTATCCCAATACCTTCTTCAATCTCGTTACCGGCAAGTCACTTTAGTCGTACCGTAATGCATGATCCCGTGACCAGACACTTGGTCACTTTGAGCTCATAATTATGATGCATTACCGAGTGGGCCCAGTGATACCTCTCCATCACACGGAGTGACAAATCCCAAGTCTTGATCCGTGTCAACCCAACAGACACTTTCGGAGATACCCGTAGTATACCTTTATAGTCACCCAGTTACGTTGTGACGTTTGGTACACCCAAAGCACTCCTACGGTATCCGGGAGTTACACGATCTCATGGTCTAAGGAAAGGATACTTGACATTGGAAAAACTCTAGCAAACGAACTATACGATCTTATGCTATGTTTAGGATTGGGTCTTGTCCATCACATCATTCTCCTAATGATGTGATCTCGTTATCAATGACATCCAATGTCCATAGTCAGGAAACCATGACTATCTGTTGATCAACGAGCTAGTCAACTAGAGGCTTACTAGGGACATGTTGGTGTCTATTATTCACACATGTATTACGATTTCCGGATAACACAATTATAGCATGAATAAAGAGAATTATCATGAACAAGGAAATATAATAATAATGCTTTTATTATTGCCTCTAGGGCATATTTCCAACAGTCTCCCACTTGCACTAGAGTCAATAATCTAGTTACATTGTGATGAATCGAAAACCCATGGAATTCTGGTGTTGATCATGTTTTGCTCTAGGGAGAGGTTTAGTCAACGGATCTGCTACATTCAGGTCCGTATGTACTTTACAAATATCTATGTCTCCATCTTGAACATTTTCACGAATGGAGTTGAAGCGACGCTTGATGTGCCTGGTCTTCTTGTGAAACCTGGGCTCCTTGGCAAGTGCAATAGCTCCAGTGTTGTCATAGAAGAGTTTGATTGGCCCCGACGCATTGGGTATGACTCCTAGGTCGGTGATGAACTCCTTCACCCAAATTGCTTCATGCACTGCCTCCGAGGCTGCCATGTACTCCGCTTCACATGTAGATCCCGCCACGACGCTCTGCTTGCAACTGCACCAGCTTACTGCCCCACCATTCAAAATATACACGTATCCGGTTTGTGACTTGGAGTCATCCAGATCCGTGTCGAAGCTAGCATCGACGTAACCTTTTACGACGAGCTCTTCGTCACCTCCATAAACGAGAAAAATTTCCTTAGTCCTTTTCAGGTACTTCAGGATATTCTTGACCGCTGTCCAGTGTTCCTTGCTGGGATTACTTTGGTACCTTCCTACCAAACTTACGACAAGGTTTACATCAGGTCTGGTACATAGCATGGCATACATAATAGAACCTATGGCTGAGGCATAGGGGATGACACTCATCTCTTCTATATCTTCTGCCGTGGTCGGACATTGAGCTGAGCTCAATTTCACAGCTTGTAACACAGGCAAGAACCCCTTCTTAGACTGATCCATATTGAATTTCTTCAATATCTTATCAAGGTATGTGCTTTGTGAAAGACCTACGAGGCGTCTTGATCATTCTCTATAGATCTTGATGCCTAATATATATGCAGCTTCTCCAAGGTCCTTCATTGAAAAACTCTTATTCAAGTAGGCCTTAGTGCTGTCCAAGAGTTCTATATCATTTCCCATCAAAAGTATGTCATCTACATATAATATGAGAAATTCTACAGAGCTCCCACTCACTTTCTTGTAAACACAGGCTTCTCCATAAGTCTGCGTAAACCCAAACGCTTTGATCATCTCATCAAAGCGAATGTTCCAACTCCGAGATGCTTGCACCAGCCCATAAATCGAACGTTGGAGCTTGCACACCTTGTGAACATTCTTAGGATCGACAAAACCTTCCAGCTGCATCATATACAATTCTTCCTTAAGGAAACCATTAAGGAATGCCGTTTTGACGTCCATTTGCCATATCTCATAATCATAGAATGCGGCAATTGCTAACATGATTCGGACGGACTTTAGCTTCGCTACCGGTGAGAAAGTCTCATCATAGTCAACCCCTTGAACTTGTCGATAACCCTTAGCGACAAGCCGAGCTTTATAGATGGTCACATTACCATCCGCATCTGTCTTCTTCTTAAAGATCCATTTATTTTCTATGGCTCGCCGCTCAACAGGCAAGTCAGTCAAAGTCCATACTTCGTTTTCATACATGGATCCTATCTCGGATTTCATGGCTTCTAGCCATTTGTCGGAATCCGGGCCCGCCATCGCTTCTTCATAGTTCGAAGGTTCACCGTTGTCTAATAACACGATTTCCAAGACAGGGTTGCCGTACCACGCTGGTGCGGAACGTGTCCTTGTGGACCTACGAAGTTCAGTAGCAACTTGATCTGAAGTTTCATGATCATCATCATTAACTTCCTCTCTAGTCGATGCAGGCACCTCAGGAACATTTTCTTGAGTTGCGCCATTTTCCGGTTCAAGAGGTAATACTTCATCAAGTTCTACTTTCCTCCCACTTACTTCTTTCGAGAGAAACTCTTTCTCTAGAAAGGATCCATTCTTGGCAACAAAGATCTTGCCTTCGGATCTGAGGTAGAAGGTATACCCAATAGTTTCTTTAGGGTATCCTATGAAGACGCATTTTTCCAACTTGGGTTCGAGCTTTTCAGGTTGAAGTTTCTTGACATAAGCATCGCATCCCCAAACTTTTAGAAACGACAGCTTAGGTTTCTTCCCAAACCATAATTCATACGGTGGCGTCTCAACGGATTTCGACGGAGCCCTATTTAAAGTGAATGCGGCAGTCTCTAAAGCATAGCCCCAAAAAGATAGCAGTAAATCGGTAAGAGACATCATAGATCGCACCATATCTAATAGAGTGCGATTACGACGTTCGGACACACCATTACGCTGAGGTGTTCCAGGCGGCGTGAGTTGTGAAACTATTCCACATTTTCTTAAGTGTGTGCCAAATTCGTGACTCAAGTATTCTCCTCCACGATCAGATCGCAAAAACTTGATTTTTCTGTCACATTGATTCTCAACCTCACTCTGAAATTCCTTGAACTTTTCAAAGGTTTCAAAGTTGTGTTTCATTAAGTAGACATACCCATGTCTACTCAAGTCATCAGTGAGGGTGAGAACATAACGATAGCCACCGCGAGCCTCAACGCTCATTGGACCGCACACATCAGTATGTATGATTTCCAATAAGTTGGTTGCTCGCTCCATTGTTCCTGAGAACGGAGTCTTGGTCATTTTACCCGTGAGGCATGGTTCACACGTGTCAAATGATTCATAATCAAGAGACTCTAAAAGTCCATCTGCATGGAGCTTCTTCATGCGTTTGACACCTATGTGACCAAGGCGGCAGTGCCACAAGTATGTGGGACTATCATTATCAACCTTACATCTTTTGGTATTCACACTATGAACATGTGTAGCATTACGCTCGAGATTCATTAAGAATAAACCATTCACCATCGGAGCATGACCATAAAACATATCTCTCATATAAATAGAACAACCATTATTCTCGGATTTAAATGAGTAGCCATCTCGAATTAAACGAGATCCCGATACAATGTTCATGCTCAAAGCTGGCACTAAATAACAATTATTGAGGTTTAAAACTAATCCCGTAGGTAAATGCAGAGGTAGCGTGCCGACGGCGATCACATCGACCCTGGAACCATTCCCGACGCGCATCGTCACCTCGTCCTTCGCCAGTCTCCGCTTATTCCGCAGCTCCTGCTTTGAGTTACAAATGTGAGCAACTGCACCGGTATCAAATACCCAGGAGCTACTACGAGTACTGGTAAGGTACACATCAATTACATGTATATCACATATACCTTTTGTTTTGCCGGCCTTCTTGTCTGCTAAGTATTTGGGACAGTTCCGCTTCCAGTGACCACTTCCCTTGCAATAAAAGCACTCAGTCTCGGGCTTGGGTCCATTCTTTGGCTTCTTCCCGGTAGCTTGCTTACCGGGCGCGGCAACTCCCTTGCCGTCCTTCTTGAAGTTCTTCTTACCCTTGCCTTTCTTCAACTTAGTGGTTTTATTCACCATCAACACTTGATGTTCCTTTTTGACTTCTACCTCTGCTGATTTCAGCATTGCAAATAATTCGGGAATGGTCTTTTCCATCCCCTGCATATTGAAGTTCATCACAAAGCTCTTGTAGCTTGGTGGAAGCGACTGAAGGATTTTGTCAATGACTGCGTCATCCGGGAGATTAACTCCCAGCTGAGTCAAGCGGTTATGTAACCCAGACATTGTGAGTATGTGCTCACTGACAGAACTATTTTCCTCCATCTTACAGCTGAAAAACTTGTCGGAGACTTCATATCTCTCGACCCGGGCATGAGCTTGGAAAATCATTTTCAGCTCTTCGAACATCTCATATGCTCCGTGTCTCTCAAAATGTTTTTGGAGCCCCGGTTCTAAGCTGTAAAGCATGCCGCACTGAACGAGGGAGTAATCATCAGCACGTGTCTGCCAAGCGTTCATAACGTCTTGGTTCTGTGGGACAGGTGCGTCACCTAGCGGTGCTTGTAGGACATAATCTTTCTTGGCAGCTATAAGGGTGATCCTCAGGTTCCGGACCCAGTCCGTATAGTTGCTGCCATCGTCTTTCAGCTTGGTTTTCTCTAGGAACGCGTTGAAGTTGAGGACAACGTTGGCCATTTGATCTACAAGACATATTGTAAAGATTTTAGACTAAGTTCATGATAATTAAGTTCATCTAATCAAATTATTCAATGAACTCCCACTCAGATAGACATCCCTCCAGTCATCTAAGTATAACATGATCCGAGTTAACTAGGCCGTGTCCGATCATCACGTGAGACGAACTAGTCAACGTCGGTGAACATCTTCATGTTGATTGTATCTTCTATACGACTCATGCTCGACCTTTCGGTCTTCTGTGTTCCGAGGCCATGTCTGTACATGCTAGGCTCGTCAAGTCAACCTAAGTGTTTGGATGTGTAAATCTGTCTTACACCCGTTGTATGTGAATGTTGGAATCTATCACACCCGATCATCACGTGGTGCTTCGAAACAACGAACTGTCGCAACGGTGCACAGTTAGGGGGAACACTTTCTTGAAATTATTATGAGGGATCATCTTATTTACTACCGTCGTTCTAAGCAAACAAGATGTACAAAACATGATAAACATCACATGCAATCAAATAATAATAGTGACATGATATGGCCAATATCACATAGCTCCTTTGATCTCCATCTTGGGGCTCCATGATCATCTTGTCACCGGCATGACACCATGATCTCCATCATCATGATCTCCATCATCGTGTCTCCATGAAGTTGCTCGCCAACTATTACTTCTACTACTACGGCTAACGCGTTTAGCAATAAAGTAAAGTAATTTACATGGCGTTTCTCAATGACACGCAGGTCATACAAAAAATAAAGACAACTCCTATGGCTCCTGCCGGTTGTCATACTCATCGACATGCAAGTCGTGATTCCTATTACAATAGCATGAAAATCTCATACATCACATATATATCATTCATCATTCATCACAACTTTGGCCATATCACATCACAGAACACTTGCTGCAAAAACAAGTTAGACGTCCTGTAATAGTTGTTGCAAGTTTTACGTGGCTGCAATAGGGTTCTAGCAAGAACGTTTTCTTACCTACATGAAAGCCACAACGTGATTTGTCAACTTCTATTTACCCTTCATAAGGACCCTTTTCATCGAATCCGCTCCAACTAAAGTGGGAGAGACAGACACCCGCCAGCCACCTTATGCAACTTGTGCATGTTAGTCGGTGGAACCGGTCTCACGTAAGCGTACGTGTAAGGTTGGTCTGGGCCGCTTCATCCCACAATACCGCTGAAGCAAGATAAGACTAGTAGCGGCAAGAAAGTTGACAACATCTACGCCCACAACAAATTGTGTTCTACTCGTGCAAAGAGAACTACGCATAGACCTAGCTCATGATGCCACTGTTGGGGAACGTTGCAGGAAAACAAAATTTTCCTACGGTTTCACCAAGATCCATCTATGAGTTCATCTAACAACGAGTGATCGGATGCATCTACATACCTTTGTAGATCGCGAGCGGAAGCGTTCAAAGAACGGGGATGAGGGAGTCGTACTCGACGTGATCCAAATCACCAAAGATCCTAGCGCCGAACGGACGACACCTCCGCGTTCAACACACGTACGGTCAGCGTGACGTCTCCTTCTTCTTGATCCAGCAAGGGGCAAGGAGAGGTTGAGGAAGATGGCTCCAACAGCAGCATGACGGCGTGGTGGTGATGGAGCTGTAGTACTCCGGCAGGGCTTCGCCAAGCTCTATGGAGGAGGAGGATGTGTTGGAGAGGGAGAGGGAGGCACCAAAGGCAAAGGTAAGAGGTCCTCCATCCCCCCACTATATATAGGGGGGCCTTGGGGGGCGGCGGCCCTAGGATATGCAATCTCCTAGGGGGGCGGCGGCCAAGGGGTGGGGGGCTTGCCCCCCAAGCAAGGGGGCGCCCCCCTTTAGGGTTTCCCCCACCCTAGGCGCATGGGCCCTAGGGGAAGTGGCGCCCCAGACCACTTTGGGCTGGATCCCTTCCCACTTCAGCCCATGGGGCCCTCCGGGATAGGTGGCCCCACCCGGTGGACCCCCGGGACCCTTCCGGTGGTCCCGGTACAATACCGATGACCCCGAAACTTGTCCCGACGGCCAAAATAGCACTTCCTATGTATAATTCTTTACCTCCGGACCATTCCGGAACTCCTCGTGACGTCCGGGGTCTCATCCGGGACTCCGAACAACATTCGGGTTACTGCATATACATATCCCTACAACCCTAGTGTCAGCGAACCTTAAGTGTGTAGACCCTACGGGTTCGGGAGACATGTAGACATGACCGAGATCGCTCTCCGGTCAATAACCAACAGCGGGATCTGGATACCCATGTTGGCTCCCACATGCTCCTCGATGATCTCATCGGATGAACCACGATGTCGAGGATTCAAGCAACCCCGTATACAATTCCCTTTGTCAATCGGTATGCTACTTGCCTGAGATTAGATCGTCGGTATCCCAATACCTTCTTCAATCTCGTTACCGGCAAGTCACTTTACTCGTACCGTAATGCATGATCCCGTGACCAGACACTTGGTCACTTTGAGCTCATAATGATGATGCATTACCGAGTGGGCCCAGTGATACCTCTCCGTCACACGGAGTGACAAATCCCAAGTCTTGATCCGTGTCAACCCAACAGACACTTTTGGAGATACCCGTAGTATACCTTTATAGTCACCCAGTTACGTTGTGACGTTTGGTACTCCCAAAGCACTCCTACGGTATCCGGGAGTTACACGATCTCATGGTCTAAGGAAAGGATACTTGACATTGGAAAAACTCTAGCAAACGAACTATACGATCTTATGCTATGTTTAGGATTGGGTCTTGTCCATCACATCATTCTCCTAATGATGTGATCTCGTTATCAATGACATCCAATGTCCATAGTCAGGAAACCATGACTATCTGTTGATCAATGAGCTAGTCAACTAGAGGCTTACTAGGGACATGTTGGTGTCTATTATTCACACATGTATTACGATTTCTGGATAACACAATTATAGCATGAATAAAGACAATTATCATGAACAAGGAAATATAATAATAATGCTTTTATTATTGCCTCTAGGGCATATTTCCAACAAGGGGGACGTGCGGGTCGCGTGGCATCCCTGGACGTCTCCGGGACGTCGGCAGAAGCAGGAGGTGGCCGGCGTGTGGCCGCGGGCGCCAGCCACGCGCTCCGCGTCCTCCTGGCGGGAGGTGGACGACGACTGGCAAGCCAGTCGGTTGGGCCGAGCCAGGTGGCTGGGCCAGCACAGGTAAGGCCCAGGTGGGCTCCCTCTCTCTCTCTTTTTTGATTTGTTTCTGTTTTTTCTATTTAACTGCAACTGTTGGGCTTTAATTAAAATACTAAAACATTTCCAAAAATCCTGAAAATAATTGTGGGCTTTGTTTAGAATATTTCCAACAGCAAACATTTATTTCCAGAATTATTTGAGCATTTAAATTATTTTATAGCATTTAAATGCCCAAATTCAAATACTTATGATTTAATTCAATGACCTTCTGTTGACCTAGAAAATTGTGCACCAATTTTGCCAGAGGTTCTAACCCAAGACAAAGAGGGTGAACTTTTTAGAAGGGCATTTCTGGTTCATTGAAAATAATTTTAGTAAACCCTAGTTGTTTCCAGGGGGGTGTTGGGGGTTTCTGCCTTCCCCATTTCAAATTTAAGAGAAATTTAAACATGATGCACACTCTAATGCTTGAACTAGCTAGGGTGTGACAATTACTCCTTGTAGTTGATGCTAGTTGGTTTACTTGGTCGAAGATCATATGTTCAGATCCATCATGCATATTAATACCCATTTGATTATGAACATGAATATGCTTTGTGAGTAGTTACGTTTGTTCCTGAGGATGTGGGAGAAGTCTTGCTATAAGTAGTCATGTGAATTTGGTATTCGTTCGATATTTTGATGAGATGTATGTTGTCATCCCTCTAGTGGTGTCATGTGAACGTTGACTACATGACACTTCACCATTGTTTGGGCCTAGAGGGAGGCATTGGGAAGTCATAAGTAGATGATGGATTGCTAGAGTGATAGAAGCTTAAACCCTAGTTTATGCGTTGCTTCGTAAGGGGCTGATTTGGATCCATATGTTTCATGCTATGGTTAGGTTTACCTTAATACTTCTGTTGTAGTTGCGGATGCTTGCAATGGAGGTTAATCATAAGTGGGATGCTTGTCCAAGTAAGGAAAGCACCCAAGCACTGGTCCACCCACATATCAAATTATCAAAGTACCAAACACGAATCATATGAACGTGATGAAAACTAGCTTGATGATAATTCCCATTGTCTCCGGGAGCGCTTTCCTTCATATAAGAGTTTGTCCAGGCTTGTCCTTTGCTGCAAAAAGGATTGGGCCATCTTTCTGCACCTTATTTACTTTTATTACTTGCTAATCGTTACAAATTACCTTATCACAAAACTATCTGTTACCGACAATTTCAGTGCTTGTAGAGAATACCTTACTGAAAACTGCTTATCATTTCCTTCTGCTCCTCATTGGGTTCGACACTCTTACTTATCGAAAAGGCTACGATAGATCCCCTACACTTGTGGATCATCAAGACTCTTTTCTAGTGCCATTGCCGGGGAGTGAAGTGCCTTTGGTAGGTGGAATTTGGTAAGGAAAAATTTATATAGTGTGCTGAAATTTACTGTCACTTGTTACTATGGAACATAATCCTTTGAGTTTCTCCTCAACCTACTGAACCTACTGAAAATGTTTACTTTGAAATTCCTTCGGGTATGATAGAGAAACTGCTAGCTAATCCTTTCACAGGTGATGGAACATTACATCCCGATTTGCACCTAATCTATGTGGATGAAGTTTGTGGATTATTTAAGCTTTCAGGTATGCCCGATGATGTTATCAAGAAGAAGGTCTTCCCATTATATTTGAAGGGAGAGGCATTTACATGGTATAGGATATGTGATGATATGGGATCATGGGACTACAAGCGATTGAAATTGGAATTTCATCAGAAGTTTTATCCTATGCATCTTGTTCACCGTGATTGTAATTATATATATATAATTTTTGGCCTTGCGAAGGAGAAAGCATCGCTCAAGCTTGGGGGAGGCTTAAGTCAATGTTATATTCATTCCCCAATCATGAGCTCTCAAGAGAAATGATCATTCAAAATTTTTATGCTTGGCTTTCTCTCAGTAATCGCTCCATGCTCGATACTTCTTGTACTGGATCTTTTATGATGAAGACTATTGAATTCAAATGGGATTTATTGGAAAGAATTAAATGCAACTCTAAAGATTGGGACCTCGATGAAGGTAAGGAGTCAGGTATAACACCTAAGTTTGATTGTGTTAAGTCTTTTATGGATACCGATGTTTTCAGTGAATTTAGCACTAAATATGGACTCGACTCTGAGATAGTAGCTTCTTTTTGTGAATCCTTTGCTACTCATGTTGATATCCCAAAGGAGAAGTGGTTTAAGTATAATCCTCCCACTGAAGTAAAAGTAGTTGCACCTATTAAAGTTGAAGAAAAGACTATCACTTATGATGATCATGTTGTTCCTACTGCTTATATTGAGAAATCACCTTTCCTTGTTAGAATAAAGAATCATGCTAAAGCTTCAACTATGGTCAACAAAAGTAATATTAAGACACCTAAACCCCTTGAGAAAATTAAAGTTGAACCTAGTATTGCTATGGTTAAAGATCTCTTGGCCGATAATATTGATGGGCATGTTATTTACTTCTGCAATGAAGCTACTAGAATTGCTAGACCTGATGCTAAAAAATAAACATAGACCTGTTGTAGGCATGCCTATTATTTCTGTTAAAATAGGAGATCATTGTTATCATGGCTTATGTGATATGGGTGCTAGTGCAAGTGCAATACCTCATTCCTTATACCAAGAAATTATGCATGCTATTGCACCCGCTGAGATAGAAGAGATTGATGTTACAATTAAGCTTGCCAATAGAGATACTATTTCACCAGTTGGGATTGTTAGAGATGTTGAAGTCTTGTGTGGGAAAGGTAAATACCCTGCTGATTTTCTTGGTCTCGGTTCCTCACAAGATGACTTTTGTCCCATTATATTTGGTAGACCCTTCTTGAATACTGTTAATGCTAAGATAGACTGCAATAAGGATATTGTTTCCATTGGTTTAGGGGATATGTCTCATGAGTTTAATTTTGCTAAATTTAGTAGACAACCCCATGATAAAGAATTGCCTAGTAAAGATGAAATTATTAGTCTTGCTTCTATTGCTGTGCCTCCTACTGATCCTTTAGAACAATATTTGTTAGACCTTGAAAACGATATGTTCATGAATGAAAGAAGGGAAATAGATGAAGCATTCTTTAAACAGGGACCTATTCTGAAACACAACTTGCCTGTTAAAATTCTAGGGGATCCTCCTCCACCCAAGGGTGATCCCGTGTTTGAGCTTAAACACTTGCCTGATACTCTTAAATATGCTTATCTTGATGAAAAGAAGATATATCCTGTTATTATTAGTGCTAACCTTTCAGAGCACGAAGAAGAGAGATTATTGAAAACTCTGAAGAAGCACTGTGCTGCTATTGGATATACTCTTGATGATCTTAAGGACATTAGTACCACTCTATGTCAACACAAAATAAATTTGGAGAAAGACGCCAAACCAGTTATTGATCACAACGACGGCTAAATCCTAAGATGTAAGAAGTGGTAAGAAAGGAAATATTAAAGCTTCTTGAGGCAAGTATAATTTATCACGTTGCTGATAGTCAGTGGGTAAGTCATGTCCATTGTATCCCTAAGAAGGGAGGTATTACTATCGTTCCTAATGATAAAGATGAATTGATTCCGCAAAGAATTATTACAGGTTATAGGATGGTAATTGATTTCTGCAAATTAAATAAAGCTACTAAAAAGATCATTACCCTTTGCCTTTTATTGATCAAATGCTAGAAATATTATCCAAACATACACATTTTTGCTTTCTAGATGGTTACTCTGGTTTCTCTCAAATACCTGTGTCAGCTGAGGATCAAGAAAAGACCACTTTTACTTTCCCTTTCAGTACCTTTGCTTATAGACATCTTCCTTTTGATTTATGTAATGCACCTGCTACCTTTCAAAGATGCATGATGGCTATATTCTCTGACTTTTGTGAAAAGATCTGTGAAGTTTTCATGGATGATTTCTCTGTTTATGGATCCTCTTTTGATGATTGGTTGAGCAACCTTGATCGAGTTTTGCAGAGATGTGAAGAAACTAACCTTGTCTTGAATTGGGAGAAGTGCCACTTTATGGTTAATGAAGGTATTGTCTTAGGGCATAAAATTTCTGAAAGAGGTATTGAAGTTGACAAAGCTAAGGTTGATGCTATTGAAAAGATGCTGTGTCCCAAGGACATCAAAGGTATAAGAAGTTTCCTTGGTCATGCCGGTTTTTATAGGAGGTTCATTAAGGACTTCTCAAAAATTTCCTGGCTTCTGACTAACCTATTACAAAAAGATATTCCTTTTGTCTTTGATGATGATTGTGTAGAAGCATTTGAAATACTTAAGAAAGCTATGGTTTCTGCACCTATTGTTCAACCTCCTGATTGGAATTTACCATTTGAAATTATGTGTGATGCTAGTGATTATGCTGTAGGGGCTGTTCTAGGACAAAGAGTTGATAATAAATTAAATGTTATTCAATATGCTATTAAAACTCTAGACAATGCCCAGGGAAATTATGCTACTACTAAAAATGAATTCTTAGCGGTTGTATTTGCTTATGATAAGTTCAGACCTTATATTGTTGATTCTAAAGTAACTATTCACACTCATCATGCCGCTATTAAATATCTTATGGAAAAGAAAGATGCTAAACCTAGACTTATTAGATGGGTTCTCCTACTACAAGAATTTGATTTTCATATTATTGATAGAAAGGGAGCTGAGAATCCCGTTGCAGACAACTTGTCTAGGTCAGAGAATGTTCTTGATGACCCACTACCTATTGATGATAGCTTTCCTGATGAACAATTAGCTGTCATAAATGCTTCTCATACTGCTCCATGGTATGCTGATTATGTTAATTACATTGTTGTTAAATTTATACCACCTAGTTTCACATACCAGCAAAATAAAAAGTTTTTCTATGATTTAAGACATTACTTCTGGGATGACCCACATATTTATAAAGAAGGAGTAGATGGTGTTATTAGACGTTGTGTACCTGAGCATGAACAGGAACAGATCCTACGCAAGTGTCACTCCGAAGCTTATGGAGGACACCACGCTGGAGACAGAACTGCGCACAAGGTATTGCAATCTGGTTTTTATTTGCCCACTCTCTTCAAGGATGCCCGTAAGTTTGTCTTATCTTGTGATGAATGTCAAAGAATTGGTAATATTAGTAGACGTCAAGAAATGCCTATGAATTATTCACTTGTTATGGAACCATTTGATGTTTGGGGCTTCAATTATATGGGACATTTTCCTTCCTATAATGGGTATACACATATTTTAGTTGCTGTTGATTACGTTACTAAGTGGGTAGAAGCTATTCCAACCAGTAGTGCTGATCATAACACCTCTATAAAGATGCTTAAAGAAGTTATTTTTCCAAGGTTTGGAGTCCCTAGATACTTAATGACTAATGGTGGTTCACATTTTATTCATGGTGCCTTTCGTAAAATGCTTGCTAAGTATGATGTTAATCATAGAATTGCATCTCCTTATCACCCACAGTCTAGTGGTCAAGTAGAATTGAGTAACAGAGAGCTCAAATTAATTTTTGCAAAAGACTGTTAATAGATCTAGAAAGAATTGGTCCATGAAACTTGATGATGCATTATGGGCTTATAGAACTGCATACAAAAATCCTATGGGTATGTTTCCGTATAAAATGGTTTATGGTAAAGCATGTCACTTACCTCTTGAATTAGAACATAAGGCATATTGGGCTATTAAAGAGCTCAACTATGACTTCAAACTTGCCGGTGAGAAGAGGTTATTTGACATTAGCTCACTTGATGAATGGAGAACCCAGGCCTATGAGAATGCCAAACTGTTTAAAGAAAAAGTTAAAAGATGGCATGATAAAAGGATACAAAAGCCTGAGTTTAATGTAGGTGATTATGTATTATTATACAACTCTCATTTAAGATTTTTTGCAGGCAAACTTCTCTCTAAATGGGAAGGTCCTTACGTTATTGAGGAGGTCTACCGTTCTAGTGCCATAAAAATGAACAACTTCAAAGGCACAAATCCGAGGGTGGTGAACGATCAAAGAATCAAACATTGTATCTCAGGTAATCCTATAAATGTTGAAACTAATGTTATTGAGACCGTGACCCCGTAGGAATACATAAGGGACACTTTCCAGAATGTTTCAGACTCCGAAAAGGAATAGGTATGTTGTACAGTAAGTAAACCGAGTCCAAAACAGTTCTAGTGGCAATTTTTCTCCGTTTTGGAATATTTAAGAAAATAGGAAAATAAGAAGCAGACCAGAAAGTACACGGGGCTTCCACGAGGGTGGAGGGCGCGCCCTACCCCCCATGGGTGCGCCCCCTGCCTCGTGGGCACCTCGTGTGCTCTCCGGACTCCGTTTTCTTGCACGATACTTCTTTTAGTCGGTAAAAATTCATTATATAATCTCCTGAAGGTTTTTACCACCGTATCATGCAAAAATCTCCCGTTCTTGTTTCGAGTTGTTTTCTGCCAGGTTGTCAAGGCCAAGCATCATGTCGTCTCCCTCCTCCTCGAACAATGAGGGCAACGATGCTTGGCTAATGAACATAGAGCTAAAGAGAGAAGAACCCGGAGAGATCAATAAGGATGATGGGATCAAGAAGGCCATGGGGGATCAAGTTTCGGCAGTAGCAGAAGAAGACAACCTTCCACCTCACCACAATCTCTTTACCCCAACGGAGATTGAGGCTATCAAGATGATTGAGTTAGCTCGTATTCAAAACAAGTATCTCACAAGTGAAAATATTCTGTTGAAGGAGCATATCATCACATTCAAGGGCATTATACACAAATTGGAGGATCTCTTACACTCGATGTGCGACTACCTGTCATCACCAGCACCTTCTTCACCAACAAAGAGGAACTGAGCATCGGGTATGGGCACTCCCCTTGGCAACTGCCAAGCTTGGGGGAGTGCCCCGGTATCGTATCACCATCACTTTTATCTTTACCGTATTTCTTAGTTCGATCCTTTTGATAATATCTTGATCTAGTAGAATAAAGTTTTAGTATGATCTAGTTGTGAGTTTTTCTTTACAATCCTTCTATGTAATTGAGTCCATGAGCTATATATAATAAAGATTAGTGTCGAGTCAAGGGCTTGATTATTTTGCTATGATCTTGAGGGAATAAAATAAAAAAGAATAAATAAAAGATCATATGGATCTTATGGAGAGTAATGAGCTCACATATAGAGAGTATGATGAATAAAAGTTGTTGAGAGTTGACAAACATAGTTTTGGTCATAGTTGCAATTAATAGGAAGTAATAAAGAAAGAGAGGTTCACATATAAATATATTATCTTGGACATCTTTTATAATTGTGAGCACTCATTAAAATATGACATGCTAAAGAGTTGACATTGGACAAGGAAGACAACGTAATGGGTTATGTTTTCTTTCATCTGAGATAAATTATATTGTCATGGATCATCCAACATGTTGAGCTTGCCTTTCCCTCTCATGCTAGCCAATTTCTTTGCACCAAGTAGAGATACTACTTGTGCTTCCAAATATCCCTAAACCTAGTTTTTCCATGAGAGTCCACCATACCTACCTACGGATTGAGTAAGATCCATCAAGTAAGTTGTCATCGGTGCAACCAATAAAAATTGCTCTCTAAATATGTATGACTTATTAATGTGGAGAAAATAAGCTTTATACGATCTTGTGATATGGAAGAAATACAAGCGATGGACTGCATAATAAAGGTCCATATCACAAGTGGCAATATAAAGTGATGTTCTTTTGCATTATGATTTCGTGCATCCAACCATAAAAGCACATGACAACCTCTGCTTCCCTCTGCGAAGGGCCTATCTTTTATTCTTGTCTTACACTTCATGCAAAGAGTCATGGTGATATTCACCTTTCCTTTTTATATTTTATCCTTCGGGAAGCACAATGTGTTGGAAAGATCCTAATATATATAGCTAATTGGATGTGAGTTTTCATAAACTATTATTGTTGACATTACCATTGAGGTAAAATGTTGGGAGGCAAAACTATAAGCCCCTATCTTTCTCTGTGTCCAATGAAAACTTCATAACCATAAATATCACATGAGTGTTAGCAATTATGAAAGACTAAATGATAGTTGAGTATGTGGACTTGCTGAAAAGCTCTTATATTAACTCTTTCCTATGTTATGATAAATTGCAATTCCCTCAATGACTGAGATTAGAGTTTGTTGGTCCTCAATGAAGTTTATGATTCATACCTGAAATTGTAATTGAATTGTTACTCTAGCATAAACTTCATTGAGAACTTCATATATGTTGCTGTCCTAAGAATGATCATGATGCCCTCATGTCTGTATTTTATTTTATCGACACCTCTATCTCCAAACATGTGGACATATTTTTCTATTTTGGCTTTCGCTTGAGGACAAGCGAGGTCTAAGCTTGGGGGAGTTGATATGTCCATTTTGCATCATGCTTTTATATCGATATTTATTGCATTATGGGCTATTATTACACATTATGTCACAATACTTATGCCCATTCTCTCTTATTTTACAAGGTTTACATGAAGAGGAGCAAATATTAGAGACCTATTCTGCATAGCTCCAAGAGTCCTGAAACATCACGGAAGTCATTTTTGGAATTAATAAAAAATACTGAGCAGAGAAAGTTCCAAAGGGGGCCCACACCCTGGCCACGAGGGTGGGGGGCGCGCCCTACCCCCTAGGCGCGCCCCCTGCCTCGTGGGCCCCTTGGTGGCCTTCCGATGACCATCTTCTGCTATATGAAGTCTTTTACCCTGGAAAAAATCACAAGCAACCTCACGGGACGAAACTCCGCCGCCACGAGGCAGAACCTTGGCGGAACCAATCTAGGGCTCCGGCAGAGCTATTCTGCCGGGGAAACTTCCCTCCGGGAGGGGGAAATCATCACCGTCGTCATCACCAACGATCCTCTCATTAGGAGGGGGTCAATCTCCATCAACATCTTCACCATCATCATCTCATCTCAAACCCTAGTTCATCTATTGTATCCAATCTTTGTATCCAAACCTCAGATTGGTACCTGCGGGTTGCTAGTAGTGTTGATTACTCCTTGTAGTTGATGCTAGTTGGTTTACTTGGTGGAAGATCGTACGTTCAGATCCATTATGCATATTAATACCCCTCTGATTATGAACATGAATATTATTTGTGAGTAGTTACGTTTGTTCCCGAGGACATGGGAGAAGTCTTGCTATAAGTAGTCATGTGAATTTGGTATTCGTTCGATATTTTGATGAGATGTATGTTGTCATCCCTCTAGTGGTGTCATGTGAACGTTGACTACATGACACTTCACCATTGTTTGGGCCTAGAGGGAGGCATTGGGAAGTAATAAGTAGATGATGGGTTGCTAGAGTGACAGAAGCTTAAACCCTAGTTTATGCATTGCTTCGTAAGGGGCTGATTTGGATCCATATGTTTCATGCTATGGTTAGGTTTACCTTAATACTTCTGTTGTAGTTGCGGATGCTTGCAATGGGGGTTAATCATAAGTGGGATGCTTGTCCAAGTAAGGACAATACCCAAGCACCAGTCTACCCACATATCAAATTATCAAAGTATCGAACGCGAATCATATGAACATGATGAAAACTAGCTTGACGATAATTCCCATTTGTCCTCAGGAGCGCTTTCCTTCATATAAGAGTTTGTCCAGGCTTGTCCTTTGCTAAAAAAGGATTGGGCCATCTTGCTGCACCTTATTTACTTTTATTACTTGCTACTCGTTACAAATTACCTTATCACAAAACTATCTGTTACCGACAATTTCAGTGAACTGCTTATCATTTCTTTCTGCTCCTTGTTGGGTTCGACACTCTTACTTATCGAAAAGGCTACGATAGATCCCCTACACTTGTGGGTCATCAGCTCACCCGCAGCACTCACAACAGTGAGGTAGGCACCTCGGAAATACGTGACGCCAATGGAAAGCCCAAGTGCAATCAAAATAAGTGTAGGTATAAAAATGGCGGAAGTGATACAGAAGACGTTGTGTGTTGGGGATATAACCCCACGGTATAACCCGCCTTAATGGGGCTGGGTTAGATCATTGGCGACTTATGAAGCTGGGCCATAGATAGGCCAAGACGATCAGGATGCAGGACCAAGAAGGGCGGTTCACAAGATGGGCCGGTTTAGGGCCCGAAGTCAGAAGGCGGCCCGTTGGAGTAAGCTGTCGCATGATGACTTGTATTATAAGGCAAGATGACTTAGAGTAGGGCTCGGTCACAAATCGTAACCTGGCCCGGACTCTTGTAAGCTGGAGGTCTCAACCTATATATAAAGGTGAGTCCCTAACACAGAATAGGACAGGTGACAATCAATTGATAGCTAGGTCAAGCGAATCCAGTCCCTTGTAATCGATACTCGAGCAATAAGCAACAAGAAACAAGAGCGAGAGTAGGCTTTTTACCTCCGCCGTGAGGGGCCGAACCTGGGTAAACTTGTGTCTCTTGTCCCATTCAACCCCGACAAGTTAATTAGCATTGCAATGGCCTCATGCCCAAGTCCTTTCACTAGGACATTTGCCGTGACAAAACCACGACAGTTTGCGTCCACCATGGGGCCCGCGCATGGTGGTTTGGAGTTCTTGAAGGGCTCTTTCCCGGGGATCGAAGGATAAGCCATTGTTAGGATGACCAAGAGTCTTCGCGGCAAGCTCTACATCGATGACGTTGGCTGGGGCCCCGAGGCTGACTCAATCGAGTACGGGTACCGGGCCCCCTTCGGCGGAATCCACATGTTCATCGACAAGATCAAGGGATCTGAGCCTGAGCCAGACAAGTACACCGACATCATCGAGCTGGCTCGGCGTGCGCAACTCGCCCGGATCCAAGCTGGCATGAAGCATGTTTCGTGGGCTTCACGCAAGGGGTGGAACTTGCAGAAAATTCCGCATCTGGAGGAGAGGCTCTCATCTATTCAGGTGACAAGTCTTCAACTAGAGAGACTGAATCAATCTAACAGCTTCAAAACAGCGGGCTTGGGGGCTGTTCCGCCAGTGACAGTATTCCAGACCCCTATGAGCAGTCATGCCGATACGCCATCTTCATGGAAGGCATGTCGCCGACTCTCAACAGCACGGTGGCTGGAGCGGTAGCAGCAACAGACCCTTCAGGGTCTGGCTCAACCAGGCCTCCAGCTCAAGTCCTATCCGAGTTGATGGATGCTTTAACAATCTTAATGGGGACCTAGGTCACGGCGGAAAATCAAGCGGAGCGTAACGCAAAGATCGTGAAGCTTAGGGAGCAGATGACCCAGGCCCAGGAAGATATCAACACTGAAAAGGCCCGGATGGCAACAGTACATGCTCGGATTAATGCCGAGATGGAGCGCGTGAAGACGGAGCCCTCGTGAAAGTGCAACTAATCCCTGGGTGGTTTTGGTAATTATTAACAACATATAGCTCATTGAACTAATATCCATTCCAGATAATCTTTTCAGAAAGTTCAATGATTAGCATGGCATGGACCAGAGATGTGGACCCCTCACAATGCCACATATTGGCTCAAGCTCAAGACTCTACATTTTCATTTTAGTGATCCAAGATCACATTGAGTCCATAGGAAAAGCCAATACTATTAAAAGGGGATGAGATGTTGCTTAATGGCTTGCTTGCTCAAAATGCTTAGTGATATGCTCCAAAAGCCCTCAACCACTTTCTCATATCCACATATGTCCCAAACCAAAAGTCAAACTCGACCGCACCGATTTGATCTATCCGGCGCCACCGAGTTCATTTGACATAGCCATAGCTAGAAACCCTAATCAGTTCAGTCTCACTTATAGGGATCTCAGTCTCACCGAGATGGGATTGCAAACTCTCTATTTCCCTTTGTAACATTTCGGTCCAACCAAGAGGAGCGATCGGTCCCACCGAGTTCACAATGCAAACTCTCTGTTTCCTTTTCGTAACGTTTCGATCCCACCAAAATGAGCGATCAGTCCCACCGAGTTTGCCTAACCAATTCTCTGTTTGCCTTTTACAAAAATCGGTCTCACTGAGTTCATGTGATCGGTCTCACCGAGATTATGTTATGCCCTAACCCTAATGAAATCGGTCCCACAGAGTTGACATGTCGGTCCCAACGAAAAGCCTAACGTTCACATTTTGAACTAAATCGGTCTGACCGAGTTTCACTATCCGGTCCCACCGAGTTTGGTAAATTGTGTGTAAGGGTTAGATTTTGTGTGGAGGCTATATATACCCCTCCACCCTTCCCCCATTCGAGGAGAAAGCCATCAGAATGTCCCTACACTTCCAACATTCATTTTTTGAGAGAGAACCACCTACTCATGTGTTGAGACCAAGATATTCCAATCCAACCACAAGAATCTTGATCTCTAGCCTTCCCCAAGCTTTCCACTAAAATCATCTTTCAACCATATCCAAATCTGTGAGAGAGAGTTGAGTGTTGGGGAGACTATCATTTGAAGCACAAGAGCAAGGAGTTCATCATCAACACATCATCTATTACCTTTTGGAGAGTGGTGTCTCCTAGATTGGTTAGGTGTCACTTGGGAGCCTCCGTCAAGATTGTGGAGTTGAACCAAGGAGTTTGTAAGGGCAAGGAGATCGCCTACTTCGTGAAGATCTACCCAAGTGAGGCAAGTCCTTCGTGGGCGATGGCCATGGTGGGATAGACAAGGTTGCTTCTTCGTGGACCCTTCGTGGGTGGAGCCCTCCATGGATTCGCGCAGCCGTTACCCTTCGTGGGTTGAAGTCTCCATCAACGTGGATGTACGATAGCACCACCTATCGGAACCACGCCAAAATTCTCCGTGTCTACATTGCATTTGCTCCCTCCAAACTCCTCCCCTTTACCTTCACATGCATCGATTTATATTCCGCTGCTATACTCTTAGAATTGCATGTGTAGGTTGATTGCTTGACTTGTGATAAGTTGCTAAAATCTACCAAGACTTAATATTGGGAAAATGCTAGATTTTTATTTGGTCAAACAGTCTAATCACCTCCCCTCTAGACATACTTTCGATCCTAGAAGTGGTATCAGAGCTTTGGTCTCCATTTGCCTTGATTTCCATAGCTTTGGTGATCATAGCCTTGGTTTCACAACCTAGGAGAGTATGGCGTCTAGCGAGGGAAATTACCACCGTAGAGATCCTTACTTTGATGGTACTAATTTTGCTAGTTGGAAGCATAACATGAAAATGCATATTCTTGGACATAACCCCGCCATTTGGGCTATTGTGTGTATTGGCTTGCAAGGTGAATTCTTCGATGGGAGATAACCAAATCATGAAGCTACCGTGGAAGAATTGAAGATGCTGCAATACAATGCTCAAGCTTGTGATATCCTCTTCAACGGATTGTTCCCCAAAGAATTCAACAAAATCAGCCGTCTTGAGAATGCAAAGGAAATTTGGGATATTTTGATTGATATGCATGAAGGAACCGACTCCGTCATGGAATCCAAATTGGATGTGCTTCAAAGTCAGCTTGACAAGTTCAAAATGAAGGATGGTGAAGGTGTCACCGAAATGTACTCTAGGCTTGCTCTCATCACAAATGAGATTGTTGGCTTAGGAAGTGAAGAGATGACCGACAAATTCATCATTAAGAAGAACCTAAGAGCCTTGGATGGAAAGTATGACACTGTGTGCACATTGATCCAAATGATGCCCAATTACCAAGATCTCACGCCAACATAAGTCATTGGTAGAATTGTTGCTCATGAGATGTCACTCAAGGATAAAGAAGGGCTTCACAACAAGTCTAGTGGTGCTTACAGAGCCTCATGTGATGCTCCTACATCATCAAGTGAGAAACAAGTCTTCAATGAGGAATTGAGCCTAATGGTGAAGAACTTCAACAAGTTCTACAAGAGTAGAAGCAAATAAAGAAGTTCCAAGTCAAGGTCCTACAATGACAAAAGATTTTCTAGTCGTGAGCGTAATTGCTACAATTGTGGAAGACCCATACACTACTCTAATGAGTGTACGACTCCCTACAAAAGAATAGAATACTCACCTAAAAGAAGAAGTAGAAGATAAGAATCACCTCCAAGAGAGAGAAGGAGTAGAGATGATCGTTATGAACGAAGAACCTCTCATAGAAGCAAGGATTTAGAAAGGAATGACAAGTTGTCGGTGTACTAGAATAGGGGTACCCTAGTACCCCGAACTTGTGCACGGGCAGTTGCAGCACCCCGCAGCAAGGCTTGCCGGGCGAACGCCAAGATCCTCCATGGTTCCCTTGGAGCCATTCAAGAACAAAGTATTTAAGCTCAGGAGACAAGGCCCCGGCAAGAGGAGCTTGCCGGGAAGGCCAACCAAGGCACTCCAAGGAACTTGCCGCGACGCGCCATGCGCTCCGGCAAGGCAACAAGGCCCCGACAAGAGGAGTTTGCCGGGAAGACCAACCAAGGTACCTCGAGGACCGGAGAGCGACAAGCTTCCGGACCCGACAAGATAACAACAGCGGCAAGGCGCTTGCCGCGGCAGGCGGCCACTCTGTGCCCGTGCTCCAGCGCATTCACCAACGTGTCGCTTTGGGGGCCTCTCCAGGCGCGCGTGGCGGGAGGCTGTGCAGCCAGCGATGCGCAGTGGCATGCGAAGCTGACAAGATCGCCATCGTGGCGAACGGTGGCGCCCCTAATGGTCCTTTCCTGCACTGTTTGGGCGACTCAGACGGGCCTTTAATGCCCTTGTCCCCTACCGTCAGGGTTAGGTAGGGTGCACTGTACAAGCAACTGTACCAACCACCTCACTTTTTACGTTTATACCCTCCTCTGCGTTGCCACCTGTCGGTGACCCCTTTAGCGTATAAAAGGAGGCCCATGCGCAACGTAGAGGGGGTTCAGACAGTTCGCTTCGATTCATTCGTAGCCCAGAGAACACTACGCTTTCTCTCTAGAGCAAGAACACAAGATAATACAACCAGACAAGCAGCAGTAGGAGTGTTATCTCTCCGGAGAGCTCCGAAGCTGGGTAAAACTGCTCGTGTGCTTTGCCTCGATCCGCTCTTCGTGCGACCTCCGCCCCCCACCGAACCGAAAGGGGCCCGGTCTGCCGGCCCCATAGGTGTTCGTGGATCAGTTTCCCCGACATCTTTGGCGCGCCAGGTAGGGGGCATCGAGATTGTGTGAATCCGATCCGGCGTTCACGCGAGCTAGATCTTCATTCCCTTCATCAACATGCCACCGAAGAAGAAGACTTCGGCGGCAGCCTCTCCGTCCATGGCACTTCCGCCACCGTTGGAGCAAACGGGTGGTGGAATGGACGCCGGCGGAAGAATGGACGTCGACGAAGAAGCTCATGATGCTGCCAGGTCCAAGGACAAGGCTGCACAAACCTCAGCGACTGTACATGTCCCGCGCCACTCTCAAGAGCCGCAAGACCAACAGCGTCATGGCACTTGCAGTGCCATACGCATGATAGGCCAAGACCAAGCTGGTGGATCTCGGGGCGCTCAAGACCAGCATGCACGCCAGCGTGCTGGCACGAGCGGGGCACGGTCGCCTGGACGGGATACTGCTCCTTCTAACATAGTTAGAAGTTCGAGCACGTCCCGCTCCTCGCGCCGTCCGCCACTGCCACCCACCACTCCAGCAGAAGCTTTGGCATGAGCTCAACTTCTCCTAGATTACCCTCCGACGTCGGACAAGATCGATGAATGGAGGGACACCATTCAGAGTCTCATCGGCTACGCCAACGGCGACACTCCACGGCAGCCGAGCGCGTCGCCGCCGCGGCAGGGTTGCCGGACGCGAGCCAGTGGCGACGAAACGGGCGGAGGTGCAACTACCATGCAATCACCGCCCCGAAGGCCAAGATCGCCAACTCGCCGGATCCACCTCGACAGCGACTCCACTGCATCGTCGGACCCACGAGCTCGTCGCGATCAGCGCCAAGTTCTTCATGATCGACAACAAGAAGACGCTCGAACCCGCATCGAGCGCCGAAGAGAAGCGCGACGTCAATCCGACAAGCGCGCTGGGCCCTCTATTGACATGCATGCGCCAGGGGAACCAGGCGATCTGCCTTACGCGGTAGGTTGTCTTGCGTTCACTCGTGAGCTGCGGCAAGTCCAGTGGCCCAGCACAAAGAACTTCAAGCCAGACGTACCGGAGAAGTACGACGGCAAGACGCATCCGTCGGAGTTCCTCAGGATCTACACCATTGCGGTACAGGCTGCCGGGGGACGAGATGACAAGATCCTTGCCAACTACTTCCCGCTGGTGCTCAAGCCCAACGTCAGATCCTGGCTCATGCACTTGCCGGACAACTCCATATCCTCTCGGGCTGATCTGTGCCATCAGTTTGTCGGCGCCTTCACAGGCGGACACAAGCCTCATGGCCAGGAGAGTGATCTTCATCTGCTCGCCCAGAAGGAAGGAGAGCCCCTGCGCAAGTACATTCAGAGATTCAGTAGTGTGCAGCACAACATCCCAGACGTCCACCCTGCCGCGGTGATCAGCGTGTTCCATCAGAACGTGCAAAACCGCAGGATGTGGGAGGAAATGGCGATGTGCAAGATCAGGGACGTCAGTGAGTTATATGCACTGGCCGACAAGTGTGCACGTGCTGAGGAAGGGAGGAGACTCCCCGGAGAAAATATAGGAGCGGGAGGATCTGACAGTGAAGATGCTGCCCCGACAAGGAAAAACCGGTGGCGGAACAACAGAAGGAGGAAAGGCAAAGAAGTGCTAGTTGTTGAGCAGTCCGGCAACGGTGGCGGCGCCAAGGAAGCCAAAGCTGGTGACTCCGGCAAGGAGGTTGCCGCGGAGGTGGCGGTCGCCGACAAGCAGGACGGCACCAACAAGCAGTATTGCAAGATCCACCGCACCAAGGGCCATGATCTCCAGAACTATAAGAAAGTCGAACAGCTTGTTGAGCAACAGAAAGCTGAATACGAGCGGCGCGACAAGGAGAAGGCCCAGGAAGGAGCTGGTGGATCTGGCAAGAAACGTCCCGGCCGAGGAGGACGCCGCAGCAAGGCCAAGCAGCGGCAAGGAGACAGACCTCCTCACGGCCGCGACAAGGATGAAGATGACGATGACGATGAAGACATGGGTGATGAGGAGACTGATGAGCAGGAGTTCCAGAAAGCCACAAAGGTCCTGTGCGTTGACGGTGGTGCTTCTCTGCATGCCTCGCACCGCCAGCTCAAGCAGTGGGTGCGAGAAGTTAATGCAGCAGAACCACCCGTCGAGTCACGCAAGCCTCTGAAATGGTCTGGCACGCCTATCATCTTTGACATTGAGGACCACCCTGATCGCATAACTGCGGTCGGGTGCTTGCCGATGCTGGTTTCACCAACAATCCGCAACCTCAAGGTCACTAAGATGCTAGTTGACGGCGGGGCCGGCTTGAACCTGATCTCCTCCGCGGTGCTCCAGAAACTCTAGATCCCTGACAGCGAGCTCGAAGAGACCGGTACATTTCAAGGAATCAACCCGGGAAGGAGCAAGCCGAAGGGAAAGATCACGTTGCCGGTAACATTTGGCAGCGAGCTGAACTTCAGGACTGAGAGGGTCACGTTTGACGTTGCCGACTTTCCATTACCTTACAATGGAATCCTTGGCCGTCCGGCACTCGCCAAGTTCATGGCAGCCTCTCACTATGCGTACAACGTACTGAAAATGCCAGGCCCGATAAGTGTCATCTCTGTCCCTGGCGACAAGAAGGATGCTCTTATCTGTGCCGACAAGATCTACCGGGAAGCAGCAGCCGCAGCAGAACGCAGGACACTTGCCGCTGAAGCTCCCGGGGGGAAGAAGAAGACCAAGTCTGGCAAGAGCTCTGATGCCCACTCCGGCAAGCGCACCTCTTCGAAGTGCTGCACTACCGTCGAGGATGCACCATCGAGCTCCACCGGCAAGCGTAAGAAGGCAATGGCAGCTCCACCTGAGACCAAGAAGGTGTCCGCCAAGGAGGACGGCACTGGTGGTACCTTCACCATCAGCGCCACTCTTGACCCCAAATAGGAAAGCGCGCTCATTGCTTTCCTGCGGGCGAATGTCGACGTGTTTGCGTGGCAACCGTCTGATATCCCCGGTGTTCCCAGGAAAGTAATTGAGCACCACCTTGCCGTCTGTCCTCATGCGCGGCCCGTCAAGCAGAAAGTCAGGAAGCAGGCAGTGGAGCGCCAAGAATTCATCGCAGAAGAAATCAAGAAGTTGGAAGCAGCAGGCCTTGTCAGAGGAGTGCTCCATCCCACGTGGTTGGCCAATCCTGTTGTCGTGCGCAAGGCTAACGGGAAATGGAGGCTTTGTATTGATTTCACCGATGTTAATAAAGCTTGTCCCAAAGACCCATTTCCTTTGCCGCGCGTTGACCAGATTGTTGACTCCACAGCCGGATGTGATTTGCTTTCATTTCTTGATGCATACTCAGGATATCATCAGATCTTCATGGCAGAAGAGGATGAAGAGAAAACCGCATTTATCACCCCATGTGGCACGTACTGCTTCGTACGGATGCCTTTCGGTTTGAATAATGCTGGTTCAACATTCGCAAGGGTAGTCCACTACGCTTTTGAGCCGTAGATGCACAGAAATGTGGAAGCCTACATGGATGACATAGTGGTCAAGAGCAAGAACAGGGCGACCCTAATTCAAGACTTAGACGAGACATTTGCAAATCTGCGCAAGATCAACCTCAAGCTTAACCCCGAGAAGTGCGTGTTTGGAGTCCCTTCCGGCAAGCTTCTCGGGTTCTTCGTGTCTCAGCGGGGAATTGAAGCCAATCCCGACAAGATCAAGGCCATTGAGCAGATCGAAGCACCAAAGCGCGTCAAGGATGTACGAAGGCTTGCCGGTTGCGTGGCTGCTCTTAGCAGGTTTATCTCTAGATCTGCTGAGCGCGCCCTGCCATTTTTCAAAATTTTGAAAAAGGCAGGTCCAGTAAAATGGACTCCGGAAGCGGAGGCTGCGCTGCAGGACTTGAAGAGATACATGTCCTCCACTCCAACGCTTGTCGCACCTAAGCCGCAAGAGAAGTTGCTGCTGTATATAGCGGCAACCAATCAAGTGGTTAGTGCTGCGTTAGTGGTGGAGAGGGAGGCGGATGATGAGCCAGCAACCACGGCAGATCCATCCAGCGACAAGCAGGGGGCTTCGCCGACAAGCTCTGGTCCCGACAAACATGGATCTGCGCAGGAGCATGATAAAATGCCAAAGAGAATGGTGCAGCGCCCAGTTTACTTTGTTAGTTCTCTTCTGCAGGGGGCTAGATCAAGGTACTTTGGAGTGCAGAAGTTGCTTTTCGGCCTCCTCATGGCCTCAAGAAAGCTGCGCTATTACTTCCAAGCACATGAGATCACAGTCGTCACTCGCTTTCCGCTGAAGAGGATACTGCAAAATCCAGAAGCAACAGGCAGGATTGTCGAGTGGGCGCTGGAACTGTCAAGCTTTGGCCTCAAGTTTGAGAGCACTTCAACTATCCAAAGCAGAGCATTGGCAGAGTTCACAGCAGAGTGGACGCCAACCCCAGATGAAGAAATTCCAGAGACGAGCATCCCCATCAAAGAGGCAAGCAAAGAGTGGCTGATGTACTTTGATGGTGCCTTCTCGCTGCAAGGCGCCGGTGCAGGCGTGCTGCTTGTCGCACCCACCGGAGAGCACCTCAAGTACGTAGTCCAGATGCACTTTCCCAAAGAGCAAGCAACCAACAATACTGCAGAGTATGAAGGATTGCTTGCCGGTCTCAGAATCGCAGTAGACCTTGGGATCAAGAAGCTCATTGTCAGGGGTGACTCACAGCTTGTCGTCCGACAAGTGAACAAGAACTACCAGAGTCCATTGATGGAAGCATATGTTGATGAAGTGAGGAAGCTAGAAGAGCACTTTGATGGCCTACAAATGGAGCATATCCCAAGAGCTCAGAATGACATTGCTGATGGCCTGTCAAAGTGCGCCGCACTAAAGTTACCTGTGGAACCAGGGATCTTTGTGCTTAAGTTGACTCAACCATCCGTAACACCATCAACTGGACAAAGCAAGAAGAGGAAGTTGGTTTCTGGTGACTACTTTCCGGCAGAGCTCCCCGAAGCCGCCGCCAAGAAAGTCCCCAAGATCAACACCAAGGAGGCTGAGGGGCAGTCTGCTCCGGCAAGCCTTATGGTTTGTTCCGTTGAAGCAGACGCTCCCGACAAGTTTTGCTCCGGCAAGCTTGCCGGGGAACATCAAGCTCCGGCAGGACCACAAGTCCTTGCCATGGAAGTGGATGTTCCCGCAGCAGCAGATGTGCCTTTAGTCCTTGTTGTCGAGCCACAAGCTCCAGCATGGGCACAGCAGATTGTCCACTTCCTTCAGACAGGAGAACTTCCCGAAGAACAAGAAGAAGCGGAAAGAGTAGCCCGGCAGTCAAGTATGTACCAGTTTGTCGATAGCATACTGTATAGAAGAAGACTCAACGGTGTGAAATTGAAGTGTATTCGCCGGGAAGATGGACAAAAGCTGTTGGCAGAGATACATGGAGGCATATGTGGCCACCACATTGGCACAAGAGCACTTGCCGACAAAGCTTTCCGGCAAGGTTTCTTTTGGCCGACAGCCCTCCAGGATGCAACTGCACAAGTAACCAAGTGTGAAGCGTGCCAGTTCCACTCCAAACAGATACACCAGCCAGCTCAAGCTCTCCAGACGATCCCTTTATCCTGGCCATTTTCGGTCTGGGGGCTCGATATCCTCGGCCCCTTCCCCCGAGCTGTCGGGGGCTTTGAGTACTTGTACATCGCAATCAACAAGTTCACAAAGTGGCCGGAAGTGCAGCCAGTGAGGAAGGTGACAGCACAGTCAGCAGTCAAGTTCTTCAGGTCAATTGTTTGCCATTTCGGGATCCCTAACAGGATCATCACCGACAACGGCACGCAATTCACGAGCCGCACCTTCATGCAGTACGTCCAAGACCTTGGCGCCAAGGTCTGCTTCGCTTCTGTTGCTCATCCGAGAAGCAACGGTCAAGCAGAGAGGGCAAATGCTGAAGTGCTTCGCGGGCTCAAGACCAGAACTTTCGACAGGCTGCACAAGTGCGGAAGGAACTGGATCGAGGAGCTGCCGGTGGTTCTTTGGTCGATCAGGACGACGCCAAATCGAGCCACTGGCCAGACACCTTTCGCTCTAGTCTATGGAGCAGAGGCAGTTCTCCCCACAGAACTCGTATACGGATCGCCTCGAGTGCTCGCTTATGATGAGCTTGAGCAAGAACAGCTGCGACAAGACGACGCGCTGCTCCTTGAGGAAGATCGTCTTCAGGCTGCTGTACGAGCTGCTCGATACCAGCAAGCTTTGCGCCGCTATCATAGCCGCAAAGTTAAAGCCAGAAGCTTCGAGGAAGGCGACCTTGTTCTTCGGCGCGTTCAGTCCACCAAGAATTCCAGCAAGTTGACGCCGAAGTGGGAAGGCCCTTATCAGGTGAAACGAGTCACAAGGCCCGGTGCTGTCCGCCTTGAGACCGAAGATGGCATTCCGGTGAGCAACTCCTGGAACATAGAACATCTTCGTAAGTTTTTCCCGTAAGGCACGGTTGCCGGAACCCGTTCCGGCAACCACCTTTTGTACAAGTCTTGCCGCTGTTGCATGTAATCCTTTGTACAAAGCCGGGCGCAGATCCCGTGCATAAGTAAAACCCCATGTGCTCCGCACAACTTGTCCATTTCATGCATTAGTTTCTTTCTTGCATGTGTAATCTGACACTTTGTGCAGCACATACATCCGGTAAGCAATAACGAGCCGAAGGGCTCCATATTATTATTTTCTCTTCTTTCTTCCTTTCAACAAAGGAAAAGGAGGTTCCCTCGCACACAAGTTTGCCAGGGAGGAAGGAGAAGGTTGTGGTATGGACCAGGCATCGTTCAAGCGAAGTCTTGCCTTGCCGGGAAGCAAACGACAGAAAAGCTAAGTTGCCAAAGTTTGAGCAATCACTTTTTAAATTTTTGAGTTATCTTCCTCGAACGACCCTGCTTTGTATGGAAAACCTGTGCGCGGAGGAACCAACTTGTGTCTAGTTGCGCCCTTACTTTGTTTCGAGTCCGCTCAACAACTTAAGTGTGCTGCATCTAGTCGCGACAAGGTTCCTTGTCGGAAGCGGCATCGCCAGCAGGCTGCTGAAGTTCCGCACTCAGCGCTCGCGGCTCGGGTGCCTGCGCCGACAAGTTCCCTAGAAGCGTAGGGTAAAAACATACAAAGAAAGGAATCTAGTAGAGGAAATAACATAGCAATTGATAACAGAAATAAAGTTATATTACAAGATAACTTGTCGCAACTCTAACAGACTGTTTTCATAACATGATTAGCAGCGACAAGGGAAAAGAAGAAATGGGCGGCCTAGTCTACGCATCCGCCCTCGACCCTCTTGATCTCGCTCACCTTGTCCACAATGGGTGCGACAAGGGCCTTGAGTGCATCCAGATCGGCGTCAGGAGGCAAGGACCTGAGGACGTTGGTGAAGCTGAGGCCTGGATTGCGGAAGGCTACCTTCATCAGCACCTTCTGGAGAACCCCGGCGCAGATTTTGCGCGACTCGTCGGCCAGCTGCTTTGGGATCCTCTCCCGGAGCCGCTGGAGTGCCGTCGCCACGCCCTTGAAGAACAGGCTGAGCTTGGCGCTGGGTTGAAGACTCTCGTCGGAAGGATACCCAAAGTCCTCCATCCCCAGCTGCGCCAGCTCCTCGTTGATGACTGCAGCAATGTTCACCAGACCCTCGGTCCAGTGCTCCACAGTGTCTCTGAACGAGTTCTGGGTGACTGCAATGCTCTCCAGCAGCGCCGCGTCAGCCTTGACCTTCTCCGACAAGGTCCTCTCCCGCTCCTTGGCGGCCTCCAGCGTCTGCGTCAGCGTGGCCAACTTCAGCTCCAGGTCTGCTTTGGAATCCTTGGCGGCGCTGAGTTCCTTGCCCCTCTCAGCGAGAAGACCTTGCAGCTCACCATGGGCGGCAGCATCCTTCTCACGCTCACGCTTGAGCGCGGCAAGCTCCTCACCGCTCTTACCAATGTTAGCCTCCAGCTGCGCCACCTTCTCCTCCAGCTCTTTCTTGGCGGCCTCTGCAATTGCCGCAGCGTCCTTTGCCTCCTTGAGTGCCCCGCCAAGTGCTTGCTCGCGCTCGGAGAGCTCTTCCTCGTAGCTGTCGAGGCTGGCCTTCCGCTGCACTAGTTCACCTTCCCGCGCGGACTGCTTCTCAGCGGCCAGCCTTTGCTCCTCCTTAGCTTCGGCCTTCTCGAGAAGGAAGGCCGTGCGCTCCTCGTTGAGTCGCTCCCGCTCCTGCGCCAGGGACCGGAGAGCTTCTTGATTTTGGCCCCGGAGCTCCTCCGCGCGCTTCTCCATGTCAACTCCCACCTTCGTGACAAGCGCTTCCCGGGAAGCTAGTTTGGCTTGCCGGGCGCGGTAGAGTGACAGCAGCTTCGGCAGCAGCTGCTCCTCCTCAGGCTCGCCGCTGCTGCTGCTGGGCGCGTCGACCAACGACAGTCCAACAGAGGCGAGCACCTCCCCGTCGAAAGTTTCCCCCTCGACCGGCGCCCTGGAGCTCGACGCCCAGGGTAGCTTGATGAAGATACCATCGCCGGCCTTCAAGTAGGTGCCGGGCTGGGGCTCCTCGGAGCCCGGCTCTGCAGAAGCAGCAGAGGGATCGGCGGTCGATGCAGCGCCTGGCGCTCCTGCGGCCTCAGGGTCGTTAGTGCGATTGCCCGACCCCTCGCCGGCTTCTGCGGCGGCAGCCCTGGCGGCCTCCTCGCCGGCGGCCTCGTCAGCACCGGCCCCTTCCTCGCCGGTGCCCTCTGTCTCCATTGGCTCAGCCGCAGATGGGTCTGAAGAACGAAGAAGGGAGAAAAATCAATTCAAAATCCAAGAGAAGAAAATCAGAAGAAGAAGAACCCAAGGGAAAGTTTCTGGGCAAGTGGATTACCTGTGCCAAGATCTGTAGTTGCGGCCTCGGTCGCCGCAGGATCAACGGTGCCGTCCCTTGCCGGAGAGCTGCCCCTTGCCGGAGAGTTCTCCCTTACCGGAGAGCGCTCCCTTACTGGGAACCCCTCCCTTGGCGGCGTAGTCGAAGCAGATGGCACCTCGGGACCAGATTCCGGGCGCTCCTGATGTGGCTGCTCTGCTCCTACACAAATCAACAAGCAAGATATCAACAAAGGAAGAAGCACTCAAGCGCGCCCGGCAGCAGAAGGCTAAACTATGAACTTACGCTGAGGGCTGCGCTGGGGGCTGCTTTGAGGAGTGATTGCCGGGTCCGTCAAGGTGGCCTCGGACCCACCACCTACTGACACGGTGGGGTCATCCTCGATGACAATCACCGCGGCCTTGGCCCTCTTCGCCGCTCTCTGGGCCAGCGTCCTGAAAAGAAAGGAGTCCAGATTGAAGCAAGTCAGATACAAGATAAAAACAGCAAGATTGAAGAACTATAAGAGCACCAAAGAAGCTTACTCTTCTTCCTCCTCGTCGGAGCTGAGCGCGGAAAGATCGAAGTCCGGCTCCCCCCTGGTGCGGCAAGGCGGAGGAGTAGGATCCCTTGCCCGCTTGGCGGGGGCGGTGGCAGTGGCCCGGGAAGATCCCGCTCCAGTTGCCGCTGCTGCGTAAGGCGCTCCCGCGGCAACATGACTTGCCGCGGTAGAGCGTGTCGCACGGCTTGGCGGCTGTTGAGCCGGCTGCCGCCCCGCTACGTCCGTGGCCCTGCGAAGACGCCTTCTTGGCGGGGCCGGGGGCTCCGCCTGCGGCAAGCCTTCTGAGGGCTCGGGCTCTTCCTCGCCGGCCTCGCTCGGCTCGGCTTCAAAACCTGCAAGCTCTTCCTCGCCAATGAACTCCGCGCGCTCGGCAAGGTTTGCCGCCTCTGCAGCCTCCGCCTCCTCCACAGTGAACCCGAACGCGCCTGCGGCAGCTACGGCCGCAACCTCTTCCGCCCTAGTGGCGATGCGCTACAGCTCCTCGTCGGTGGTGTCACGGGTGAGGCTCTTCTACTCGTTAGCATGGACCGGCACTTCCTCCAAGGTGTCGAAGAACGCTCGCACAACGTCATCCGCAGGCTCTTGCCAAGTTGGGACGATTCCGTGTGAATCGCACAACGACATCATGGCGCGGATCCGGTCAAGCGAAGAGTTATTGCACAAAGGAACTACGCCCCTCAGCAATGTGAATGGGTGCTGGGGGTCGCGTTTGAACAACTCCAGAAGCATCGCATCCAGCTCCAGGATGGTGAAGTTGTAGTTGAGGCCCGGCCGCAGCCTCATGATGTCCGCCGAATTCTTGAATTCCCAGGCGGGCCTCCCCCTCTCCTGCAGGGAGGCAATGCGTCGACAGAGGAAATCTGCCCCGACAACACCTAAGTGAGCCCGGCAAGCCTGAGGCGAAGAATCCTAGTGATGGCGATCTTCAGCCTCTCATCTTCCGGGGCCACGTTACTCCAGTCATTGCCGCGCACTATTGGAGCTTGGCGCACGGCGGTGAAGGGCTGTGGATTCTCCTCAACGATCCAGCACCACTCCGCTCTCCACTCCTCCCACTTGCTGTGGAGCTCACCCTCCAAGTACGCCTCTTTCTTGCCGACTCTCGAGATCCAGGCAATCCCTCCGGCAAGCGGCTCTCCTCTCTCTACCCGAGGTATGAAGAAGTGGCGGAAAAGGGCAACACTAGGGTGGACTCCGACAAAGTTTTCGCACAAATGTGCGAAAACTGCCATGGTCAGGACAGCGTTGGGGGTGAAGTCAAGGAGGCGGAAGCCATATGTGTTCATAATATCACAGAAGAACTCCAAGAAGGGCGGGAAGAGCCCGCAGTAGAAGAATAGCGTGAAGAATGGGTACCCGTTTGGAGCCAGCTCCCAAGCAGTGGCCGGGAGTACCCTCGTGCGCGGATGCGCCCGCATCTCCATCGCCCAGAAGAGGAAGAAGTACTCCCTCAGCTCCTTCACGCCGAGCTGGGGGGTGAAGATCGCCCGCTCCTTCCGCAGCGCCGCGAGCCGCTGCGCCTCGGCCGACTTCACGCCCTTTCCCTTGTCGGCTTTCGGAGCCATGGCGGAGGTGGTGGGGAAGGTCGACGGCGTTGGTGATGCTGGTGGCAATGGGGGGCGGAGCGCTGCTCTCTCGGCTTCGAGAAGAAGGGGGGAGCGGCGGAGTTTCTTGAAGATGAAGTAGCAGCAACCAGCGAGGGGGAACGAACTGCCCCTGTTTCCTCTGCTTATAAAGAGGGACGGGGCGGACGTTTTGCCCTTCCGAATAAACAACCACCCACGATCTCTCCCACGATGTCGCATTCAACGCGTGCCGTTATGGGAGAGCGCGGTGGATACGGAGCGAGATTCGGTGTGGCCCAGCCCGCGTGTGCCCGTGCCCTGTCTTGGGCCTGGCCCAACAGCGCTCGGCACCGTGTCTGGCCCAGGCCCGGGGGCTCCTGTCGGTGTACTAGAATAGGGTTACCCTAGTACCCCGAACTTGTGCACGGGCAGTTGCAGCACCCCGCAACAAGGCTTGCCGGGCGAACGCCAAGATCCTCCATGGTTCCCTTGGAGCCATTCAAGAACAAAGTATTTAAGCTCAGGAGACAAGGCCCCGACAAGAGGAGCTTGCCGGGAAGGCCAACCAAGGCACTCCAAGGAACTTGCCGCGACGCGCCATGCGCTCCGGCAAGGCAACAAGGCCCCGGCAAGAGGAGTTTGCCGGGAAGACCAACCAAGGTACCTCGAGGCCCGGAGAGCGACAAGCTTCCGGACCCGACAAGATAACAACAGCGGCAAGGCGCTTGCCGCGGCAGGCGGCCACTCTGTGCCCGTGCTCATGCACATTCACCAATGTGTCGCTCTGGGGGCCTCTCCAGGCGCGCGTGGCGGGAGGCTGTGCAGCCAGCGGTGCGCAGTGGCATGCGAAGCTGACAAGATCGCCATCATGGCGAACGGTGGCGCCCCTAACGGTCCTTTTCTACACTTTTTGGGCGACTCAGACGGGCCTTTAATGCCCTTGTCCCCTGCCGTCAGGGTTAGGTAGGGTGCACTGTACAAGCAACTGTACCAACAACCTCACTTTTTACGTTTATACCCTCCTCTGCGTTGCCACCTGTCGGTGACCCCTTTAGCGTATAAAAGGAGGCCCATGCGCAACATAGAGGGGGTTCGGACAGTTCGCTTCGATTCATTCATAGCCCAGAGAACACTACGCTTTCTCTCTAGAGCAAGAACACAAGATAATACAACCAGACAAGCAGCAGTAGGAGTGTTATCTCTCCGGAGAGCTCCGAAGCTGGGTAAAACTGCTCGTGTGCTTCGCCTCGATCCGCTCTTCGTGCGACCTCCGCCCCCCGCCGAACCGAAAGGGGCCCGGTCCGCCGGCCCCGTAGGTGTTCGTGGATCAGTTTCCCCGACACAAGTCATCAAGGAGCTACACAAAACGAAGACATCAAGCTCATGTTGGTGAATGGGTATCCGGCTCCGACTCCGACCACCACTCCGAGAGAAGTTATCACTCCGACTACGAATATACTCAAGATCAAGGTGTTGACGGTCTAGCACTTGTGTCTACCAACTTCTATGACATATTTGACTCACCAAATGAAGGAATTGGAAGATGCTTCATGGCTAAAGGCCCATAGGTATCACGCCTCGAGTATGTTGATTTCAATAGTGATGAAGATGATTTGCTAGGTGGTGATGATTTACTTGTTGACAACTCTAGTGATGAAAACTGTGATGAACTTGCTATTAATCATGTTAATCAAGATAAGACAAATGACGGTGCTAAGAAGGTGATTGGGCATCTAGCTGAAGAACTAAACACTCTTAAGTTAGATCATGAAACTACCTTAGAAGATCATTGAGAGCTTTTAAAGACTCATGAGAAGCTACGCTTTGAAAAGCACAACCTAGAGCAAGAGCATGGGTTCTTAAAAGCAATCAATGATGATCTTCGTAAGAAAAGTTCTTCTTACATTTCCAAGCGTTTACTCTTGTCTACTTACATGTCACAAGTAAAAGCTAGCAATAAGAGCAAGAAAGATTCTTCATCTAGTAGTAACAATAATTATGCTAACTCCAATATTGTTGCTTCTAGTAGTTCTCTTGATTCCACTAATGATTCTCTTAGCCAAGTTACACTTGAGAAAGAAAATAGCTTATTGAAGGGAATTATAAAGGTGTTTATAGGAGCCATGCCAGAAGTAAGCAATTTGAGGAAATTGTACGCAAGCAAGGAAGGCACCGGAAGAATCAAGGTGTTGGTTTTGTATGAAAGTTCAATGCCAATGGAGTTGAGTGGGAAGAAGATCAATACCCCAAGACGAAGTTTGTTCTCAACAAGAGAAGTATGATCCTACTTCCTTCAAAGGAACACAAGCTCAAGATGATCTTCCACCACAAAACCACAAGCAAAAAGGCAAGGACAAGCTTCAAGAGGAGATTGATGCATTTGAAGAAGCTCCCAAGGCCTTGGTCAAGTGGGTTCCCAAGACTACATCAAGTTCTACTTCATCAAGTACGACTGCAACTCCAAGGATTCCCATCAAGTTGATGTGGATCCCAAAGAAGAAGAACTAGAGAATTCTTGAGGGTGACTTCGCCAACATACTTCACTCATATCATTTTGGCGAGAACAAGTGCAAACAACTTCCACATCTTACAGTAGTTCAAGGAGTCACAAACCCTCTTGTTGGTAAGACAAGGGACAAGGTAACCTAATGCTTTCATGGACATCATCTTGTGTGTACTTCACTCTATGTCTATGGATATCCTTGTTTGTTCCTTGTGGGACTAACCCATGTAGGTATTGAAAGTGCAACTCACTCCAATGGATTGCTCCAAATGATCTACATCAACATTGAGCATCCACATCTTCAACATCTACATGAAGTCATCATCGACAAAACCCAAGGTTAGTTCATCCCTCTTAGGGGGGATATCACATCTAGGGGGAGCTTTACTCTAAGAATTGAGCTAAAGCAACTCTAAATGATGTGAACACAACAATGCTTTATGTAAAAGTGGTAACCCCACTTGCACTTAAACAATGAGTATGACCTACGATCAAATGTTCTCATTTGACTCAGTCAATATACTCATATATAGATGACCTAGTCATCGCCAATTGCTTGATAGATGCTAGAGTGTTTGTGCATTCTTTGCCACATATTTCATTTGCCATTTTATTGTGTGAACATGTTGATTGCATATTTTTCCCATTCAAGGACATCAATTTTTTATTTTGATTGTTTGGTCTTTTTTCTTTTGCCAAATGGATGGGCAAGAATGCCTAAGAACTTCCTCTAGGTATCTATGCTTTTCTCGTCTCAAACTCTATTCATGCTACATCACAAAGTTTGATCAACTCAGATTCGAACCCTCTGGGTGAGGAGCACTCGGAGTCACCGATTCGTCATAGACTTAAACTTCCAAAACCTCTCTGTGTATTTTGGTCTGACCAATTCATCCCTTTAGGTCATACCGAGTTCATTGAGTTGATCTAGGTTTTCAATCTTGGTGCAACCGATTAGAACCGTTTGGTCACACCGAGTTGCAGTAACCGCTTGTGATTCTGCATCTCGGTGCCACAGAGTTGTTCCACTCGGTCACACCGACAGGGTTCGGATATACATACCCACAGGCCAAATTTTGGAAATTCCTACAAAACCTCTTCGCCCTCACATGTCCTGCTCTACCGACTCGGGTCTCCAGCGACCTCCCGCCGCTGGTCTCCACCGCCGTCAACGGGAATCTTCACCGTCGTTGCCCCTATAGCGAGCTCACCACCAAGTTAGGGTATGAGTTCAATCCTTTGTGCAATATTTTCCTCCAATTCTAAGCACAAAGTCAAGGCCATGATTCTTACCACGTATGAGATTATCCTATCCAGCAAAAACTCCCTTTAGATTAGTTTTGATTCGAAAATTTAGGGTTAGGTTTCCGCCAAACTCATCTCGGACTGACCGAGTTGTAGAAATCGGTCTCACCAATTTGGCTTAGGCCATTGCACTTGTAACTTTTGGTCTGGCCATAACTTGCAAATCAGTGTGACCGAGTTCAACTCTTAGTGAAACCCTAGAAATCTCGGACTCACCAAACTGTGTCTCGATCTGACCGATCTCACTAGTTCAGACTCCAATATTGCTTCGGTGGCACCAAGTTTAACAAATAGGTAGCTCTGAAATGCTTTTTGTGGAAAACTAAAACTAAGTTTTTGACTCAATTGTTTTGCAAAATCTCTACACTTTGTGATGCTCATCCACTCTACCTCATCTACATCTATTCATAGGGCCAGCTCTTAGTTTGCAGTATAAAAAATGTTTGATCAGAGTGATAGCCAGAACAAGTCTGAGGAGCAAGTTAACCTGAGTGAGGGCACTAGTCCCTCTGACAGCTATGATGAGGTTAGCAGAAGCACCCCAGGCAACTTGCCCAAGGCAGCAACAAGGTAGAGGAAGAGGAGAAACTCAGACTCAGAGGATGAGGACTATGTTGCTGCTGAGGAAGAAGTTAGCTCAAAGAAGAAGGTTGTGAAGAAGGAATTTGGCACGGCTGCTTCAACAAGGCCTGGTTTGAACAAGAAGGCTCCTACCAAGAGAGTGCCCACTTCAAAAGCCAGAGCCTCAACTCTTGAAACCTCCAAATCAACTGTTGAAGAGGCTGCTGGTGAGGGCAAGAAGAGGAAGGAAAGGGCCAAGAAAACTATAGCCAGAGTTACTGGAAAACCCTCGATGATGATTCAATCTGATGAGGAAAAAGAGGAAGAAGAGGATGCTGCTCCAGCATCAAAGACTCAAAAGCTGATGGGGGATGCCATCAAGTCTAGGGCTGCTCCATCAAAGCCCAAGACTGCCCCCAAAGCTACCGCTCAAGCCACCAAGTCTGCCCCCAAGAGAAGCACAAGAAATATTCCTGCTGCTGAGAAGAACAAGGCCCCAGTGCATGAAGTTGAAGAAGAAGAGGAATATGGAGCCCACGTGCTCAGAAAGCTAAAGCCCAAGATCCCCGATGATGATGATACACAGCCAGTGGCTGAGAACATGAAGATAAGGAAGGATGCAGGTCTCAGACTGTGGAGACAGTAAGATCCATATGCCTCGAGAAGGAGAACTGCTGTAGACTACATGTTCCACACTAAGGAACAACATGACTTCTATGAGACTGTGCTCCTGGACAAGCACTACAAAAAAAAGACACATCCATGACATTTTGGGCCGAACGAATTTTTTTTCTGTCATACATATGACACTTCTATGACGATAATTGTGAAAAAACCCGGTATCATCATAGATCTGGTGGGCTCCTACTTCTATGGCAGAAAATCATGACAGAAAATAAGCTTTTTGTCCTGGGCGGGCCGGAGATGCAGCTGCATGACATTCTTTGGGCCGTCCATGACGGAAAAAACTATGGTAGAAGCGAGGGGGAGGAAAATTTCGGGGAGTTCCCGGTTACGGTGGGAGGTCGGGGGCCGAGCGATGCGCGTTTCTCTCGTACATGTACGCGCGTGTGTGCGAGGCGTTGGCTCTAACTGAACCCGAGCGAGGCGTTGGGCTCTAACTGAACCCGAGCGATTGCACTGCAGGCTACGCGTTATTGAACCCGAGCGTTCGATCGATGGATGCTAACTGAACCCGATCGAGCGATTCCTTCGCTACTGCTGCTAACTGAAGCTGATCGATGCTGCCTCTGGGATGAACAGTGAGTGTT
>NC_057794.1:334133892-334135074 GCF_018294505.1 Triticum aestivum
CGGTGGCATTGCCTCTGGATGAACAGGACCCCGTGGTGTGGTGGAGGGCTGGATGAACAGTAGAAGGTGGAGGGGTGCCCGTGGAGGGGTGGTTGAACAGGACCCCATGGTGTGGAGGGCTGAATGAACAGTAGACGGTGGAGGGGTGCCCGTGGAGGGGTGGTTGAACAGGACCCCATGGTGTGGAGGGCTGAATGAACAGTAGACGGTGGAGGCTGGAGGAGGTCGACGGTAGCCCGTGGAGGCTGGAGGAGGTCGACGGTGGAGATGAACAGTATCCCGTGGAGCCCCGTTTTGCGGTACACCACACCCCTCCTGATGAACAGGACCCCCGTTTCGACCGTAGTGCTCCAACACAAGCCTGTTTCGTCCGTTTTGCGGTACGCCACACCCCTCCCGATCAACAGGACCCCTGTTTCGACCGTAGGAGGTCCGTTTCCTCTGTTTTGTGGTACACCAGACCCCTCCCGATCAACAGGACCCTGTTCCGAACGTAGGAGGTCCGTTTCCTCCGTTGCACGATACGCCAGGCCTCGTTTCCATCACCTGTTCCGTCCAAGCCCTCCCGATGAACACGACCACGCATTCCGTTCCGACCCAGCCGGTTGGCTCCCACGCGTTCCGTTGCCTCCCGATGAACATGACGCATTCCGTTGCCTCCCCATGGACACGACGCATTCTGTTGCCTCCCCATGAACACGACGACGGCGCTGTTTCTCCGTTCCGACCCAGCCATGTACACGAGCCCTGGCCGTATGTATGCGCGAGTAGGCATTCGAGACCCTGCCCGTATGTAAGTACGTGGCCGTATTTTCTTTCTTGCACCCTGGCCGCTGTACGTACATGTACATGCTACGTGCGCGCCTCTACTATGACATGTACGCGCCTCTACTATGACACGTGCACGCCTCTACATCGACCAGTATATATGTACGTACACGTTCGCGACCAGAATGACAACACTATGTACGCTTCGACCAGGTGGGTCCTGACTGTCAGGCACTTCCTTGCTTGCGAAGATGTAGCTGGTGGGTCCCAGCAGTCAGGGGGGCGAATTGTTTTTTTTGCCCGGATGCACTTCCTTGCGTGCGAAGATGTAGCTGCTGGGTCCGAGCAGTCAGGGGGGAATTGTTTTGTTTTTTTGCCCGGACGTACTTCCTTGCGTGCGAAGATGTAGCTGGT
>NC_057794.1:334135314-334150218 GCF_018294505.1 Triticum aestivum
GTAGCTGGTGGGTCCCAGCAGTAAGGGGGGCGAATTGTTTTTTTGGACGCACTTCCTTGCGTGCGAAGATGTAGCTGGTGGGTCCCAGCAGTCAGGGGGGCGAATTGTTTTTTTCGGACGCACTTCCTTGCGTGCGAAGATGTAGCTAGTGGGTCCCAACAGTCAGGGGGAAACGTTTTTTTTACGAAATACGGTGGCCCGTCCGGTGGGTCCCCGCTGTCAGGTGGAGGAATAATTATTTTGCGCGCAATAAGGAGGCACTTCCTTGCTGCGGCCGTGGACCCAGCTGTCAACCTCTCCACGTACAGTCCACGTCCGATGGAAGCTATTCCTTGACCACGCCGCGCCGAGAGCACCAGGGTAATGGACGAGGGCGAGGCCTAGGAAGTGGACAACGCGGAGCCGGGGAAGACGCGGCAGTGGATGCCCACGCGTAGAGGAGTATGAGGGTTCACTTGTTCGGCTACAGTGTGAGGCTGCCGTCGCCGTAGAATAACAGGGGGTGTGGGTGTGTAGAGAGATGGCCTGGCAAGCGGTGGGAGTAGTAGGTGGCAGTGAGGCCTCCACGGCATCACAACCGGCCACGGGCGGCAGGAGCAGGCGGCATGACCGGCGCTGCTTTGGGCGGCTGGAGCAAGAAGACCAGAGGTTGAAGAAGTACTACGGCCGTTGGATGGACATCGTACGGTCACTGGAGCTAGAATCGTTCATATATTGACTAAAGTTGACAAAGGCCTCCATCCCAGTCAACTTAGTAGGCCCACAAGTCAGCCTCCCACCAAGGTAGGTCCCAGGTAGCAGGGGGGTATTCATTTTTTTGTGCGTAATAAGGAGGCACTTCCGGTGGGTCCGAGCTGACATCGGGGGGAATGTTTTTTTCGTGAAATATGGAGGCCCGTCCTGTGGGTCCCAGCAGTCAAGGGGAAATGCTTTTTTCGCAAAATACTGGGGGCCCATCCGGTGGGTCCCTGCTGTCAGGTGGAGGAATAATTATTCTCCGCGTAATAAGGAGGCACTTCCTTGCGGCTGCCGTGGACCCAGCTGTCAGCCTCTCCACATACAGTACTCTTCCGATGGAAGTCGGTCGTTGACCACATTGACCATGCCGCGCTGAGAGCACCACGACGGTGGACGACGGCGAGGCCTAGGAAGGGGACGACGCGGAGCCGGGGAAGACGCGGCAGTGGAAGCCCGCGCGGTGAGGAGTACAAGGGTTCACCAGTTCGGCTGCGGTGTGAGGCTGCCGTCGTCGCAGAATAATATGGGTGTGGGTGAGTACAGGGATGCCCTGGCCAGCGGTGGGAGTTGTAGGGGGTGCTGAGGCCTGCGCGGCAGCACAGCCGGCCACGGGAGGTGGGCCCGCCGGCGCTGCTTTGGCGGCTGGAGCAAGAAGATCAGAGATTGAAGAAACATGACGGCCGTTGGATTGACATCCAACGATTGCGCCTGCTAGAATCGTTTGTTGACGTATATAATAACTAAAAAAATCTTGCATACGCATCAACTAAACAGGCCCACAAGTCAGACCACTCCCTCTTTTTTAATAATTTATATATAGCTCATGGCAACTTCTTATGCAATTTATTGCAGTCGTGTTTTTTGGTTGGCCAGGGCCAATTTCGCATATTTCTGTGGGTTCCAAGCTATTTTTAATACCGAAATGTCGAGCCAGATTTAAAGTACTTTGAAGATATATTTAAATTAGGTTAATGCCCAGTGAAATAGGAATATGAAAATGTGAAAAAAATCAGAAATTATAAAGTAATTGCCAATTTGTCATCTGTTTTTTATATTTACAACCCATTATTACTTTCAAGATTTGCAGGCGTCTTGAAAGAGTTGCAGCCCATCAGGGCATAGAAAAATAAGTAGGTCCGGATTGGGTAATCTCCAGAAAAAATAAACTGGGTTCATTTTCACAAAGAAAAAATAGCTAGGCTGGTCACATGGTGAACATAAAATATAAGCCTGGGCTAGACGGGCCACAGCCCAGTTCAAACCCCACTCCATCTCAACAATACCAAAAAAAACTGCTCGAGTAGCTACGTCCCAGGTGTCAGCCGATCTTGTGCTGTTCTGATGTCTATTGACTATATACGCTCACAATGTCGTGGGTCCCAGATGTCACGAAAACACTAGGAGGAAGCATTTTATTTTTCCATACACTGACGTGGTGGGCCCGTACTGTCATCCTCTCCACGTACTTCTGACGATTCCTGTTGTTTGTTGACCGTGTTGACAATGCGAGAGGGCAGCGCTGCGGCGAGCGCGCCAAAGCGCGTGGAGGACATCAGGGGTGGTGATGCGTGCGCTGAGGCACAGCCAGCCGTGGGAGGCGGAAGCCGGCGGCCCTGCTGGTGCTGGTTTGGTTTTGGCAGCTAGAGGAAGACAAGAATGAAGAAACACGACAGACTGTAAAAGCAGCAGGATTACTTAACAACCTTAACTGAAACCAGTAGTGGCACTTAACAACCAAAGCTGAAAGCAGTATGAGTACGTATACAGGTTCAACCGTACAAAGCACGCCTCGAACAGTGCTACTTTGCCTATAGTTAACCAAGGGTGAGGCCGCCAAGCACCAGGACAAGGCCCAGGCGCCACCCCGCGCATCCACAACCTTCTGAAAGGGGCTTCATCTCGCAACGTGGTCAATAAACAGGATATTCGCTTTAGAGCCATGGAAAAGCATGAACATAATCTTTTGTCCTATTCTCCAAGATGGACGGGCCTTCATTATTTGAGACCACCCATGAATAAGTGTCTTTCCACCTCCAAGGGGAATTGAGTAGGTCGACATAAACATCATGTTGTGACCAAGCGCAAGTCTGACCCGACCATGGTCAGGCATCTGTATAGGAACAATAGAACTTGACAGTTCCTATTTCAAGAAGATCACAACTGTAAAACGGTGTATAAGCAATAGTTTATGAACAACATATATAACAGAAAACAGCTCGTACCATAAGTTTCTCGACACAGTTGGACCTGTTCAACGAGTGCAGCAGTGGCACACATATCCCACGTGGCCTTCCACCATTGAAACACCCCACAAGGACCTCAAGATGATCAATAAAGTGTAGGAACTTATGGATGTCGATCCAGTCAACTTCAGTGCCATTAGTAACAGCCGAGTTATTACAGAGTAACAAACGAGCAGACTACTTAACTCTGAAAAAACCTACAGGTGCCACCAATTATAAGAAAAGATTAGTTAGAAGTAGTATATTCGTGAGAGATTCGTTGCTACTTCTAAAGTTAAATTGTGATTAGTTAGACGGAATAGGTGTATTAAGAAGTAATCGAGGCAACAAGCAAGAACCAGATACAAAACTAACATGGATGAACAATTGGAATGACGTCGGGGTGGAAGATCGCAGTGAAGATGAGACCAGCTTCTGCTATTTCCATCAATATTCGTGCGCCAACTTTCAGTCCGTAACACTTGAGAAAGTTTATCCAAGTTTTGCCATAAAAAATCAGCGATCTTCTTGGTTCATGAACCCAACTCGGAACTTATATCCATGGCTTGTCTTCACTGTGACCATTAAACTAGTGTATTCAGTTATGGAAAGGCCGAGCATCTTGAGTACATGTGTTCTGGCAGAGCAAATAATACACTGCAGGAAAAATAATATGAGAACACAACATGTTCAAAAAAACCCCACCCTCCCGGATAAAAAATAGGATTCTAGGAACATACTGTGCGCATTTCAAAATGCTGTGTGAGGATGAGAAGGAACAAGTGTGGCGTCTCGCCGAGGGCGCAGAAACCTGTAGGGTACTCGCACTTTGGGCACTGCAAATGAAACACACTAGATTCAGTAGGAAGAAAAATGCATCAACGGCGGCGGCTGCCATCCTAGGATTACCTGCGACCAAGGGACTTGGTTTTATCGGGGATGGATGAAGAATTCGTACCTGGTTCTCCATGAGAAAACCCTATGCAATCGCCGAGAGGGGGTTTTCTCTGAACAAGGAGACGAGGGAGAAGGGGATTCAGGCCCCGTGAAATATTGCCGCTTCGTCCGTCCAGCTTACTGCTAAAGCTAATAAGGGGGGTGTTGTGATTTGACGGCTCATTAGGCATTACTGCGGCGCTACGACCGGGGTGTGTCTACCGTGAAGTTGTGCACTTTAATTTGTGCGTATGGCACGTGGACCCCATTGCCGGTTGCCCCACATATCAGCGAAAGGAAGTAGAAAGACAGGAGTAACTAGTTACACATAAATATATATTTTGACAGAGAGATACTCCCTCTGTAAAGAAATATACAAATCTTTTATATCACAGGCTCACCTTGCCGAGAAATATACTCCCTCTGCAATGTACGGGCATTATGGGGGTTCAGCTTTTTTTATGGGGTTGAGCTGAGAATATAATACTCAGATAGGCTCATTGTTCTGTACTTTGGGCCGCAGGCCGACCCTGCATGTTTGGGGGCCCATGTGTTCTACCTCAGCGCTTTTCATATTGCAAGCGATCGATACGGTGCTGGTTTTAGATGTTGTCACAAGGCGAATACACAAAATTGAATAAAGCACGGCAGCTGTTGGAATGAAATCGAACGACAGTTCCTAACCAGCAATCAGAGTTGCAATTCTATCAACAATATACCATGTCATAAATAATACTTTCATACTACTTATACACACAAGACACTTGTTTCACCATGCCAGATTATTACATCAAAATCTCTCGGAGGATAGATCAGTTCGGCAGTTGCGTGCTGCTACTGAAGAATTTCAAAGTTGATTTGGACCAGCTCTCCTTGCCGAGAAAGTTCGATTTTGACATCATCCCCTACCGCAAGATATGATTTAGATTTGAACCTTGACCATCCTTTAGCATCAATCATCATGCGACCATCCTTTGTACTTAGGATATATTGAGCATGTTCATTCACGCCAAGGCTGCGCATGGTAAGAGAAACTTGGCTGCAGTCGTCCGGATTGTTGAACGATTCCCTCGTTGCTCTAGGAATTCTCTATTTGCAAACAAGAAGACATACCCAAACAGTTAGATCAGCACAGTGAATCACATGAAACAACATGGAAAGAATAAAGAACGAAGCACTTGGGCGGCCAATGCTTACCAAGAAGGTGGACATGCCGGTTTTTGTAAGGACTTTGGTATATGAAGTGCAAGTGTCGCTGCAGGTGCCGAAGCCGCTGCTGCTGCCGGAGATGGTGCTCCTTGTAGAGCTGGTGCCGTGTCGATGCCCGATCCTCCGGTAGATCAGATTGATCCGCTGACGCGGTCGGTGCCCAATCCTCAGCTGGATTAGACTGAGCTATCGCCGCTGTTAGTGCTAGAGCAACTGCCGGTGCTCGATCTGTGCAAGACAGCGGCGATCGTGTCTGGTCTGCTATGATCAACTTTCTAACTTGACTAGGATCCGTGACCATGATCCAGTTTTTTTCTTCATTTCTTTTAAACGCGAGATGGACTAATTGTGGCATTTTTGTTAAACCAAACTGCAGTTCATCATAGGGATTCAACTTGTACTCAGACAATAGACTGATCCAATTTTTTCAAGTAATATAAGTGATGGACAGTGCCTTCGTTACTGACACGACATAAGAAGTGAAACCTGCAAAAATAGCCATCGTAGAGCAAACCAAATGGTTTATTCTGTGATGAATGTCACATGGCAAAACCTGCATCATAAAATTGCAGGAAAAGAAAGAAAACATGACATTAAATCAATAAGATTTAGACAGTAAATCAATAAGATTTACTTGATGTGACATGAGTGAATCCTTACCAGGAAATCACTATGTTGAAGTACTAAACAGAAGATTGATCGTCCAACTACGCGTGGCATGTAGGGGCCCCGCCTACTACCACAAGCAGGACAGTCCAAAGGTCATGACAAATTGTATGGCCCGAACATCCATGGGACTGGAAATCCTGGTGGGTGCGATAAACCCTGCAATGCATACAGATATTGGAGTGTAACCATAATTGATAAACCGTCCTCACAAAAAATATGATCTGGATACTTCAAAATATACAGACTAAATTGAGTGGACAAACATTAACATAGACCGTTCTCAGGACTGACCACACACCAAAAGCGGCAGTACTAATAAATAATACAGGGTTCACAAACACAAATAAAGTACTGAACAATAGTACTTACTACAGACAAGCAAAGTTGCACTAACTAAACTCTGCAGACTATTTCTTGCCACCGACCTATGGGATGAACCCCGCATAACTAACTAGGCCATGGACTTTGTGTGAGATGTCTACATGCACCATCACCATCTTGTCAACCTTGGAGAACCTAACAGAGTGGTCTTTCCACTCATAGACATGATGATGAAGACATGCCGCATTAGATTTGTTGGGAAGCTTTACAAGAACCACACCATTCGTAATCGAAGGCACAACCAGGAAATTTTTGTGGTCAAGTACAGCCTCGAGAACATGCTTGACAACAATGCTATAGGAAAACACTAGTTCAGGACACGTGGCGACAAGGACACATCAGCTGGATAGTTCAGCAGTAGAACTCATCATCATGTCTTCCAGTTCACACGACATGACTTTGAGAACTTCATCTCCACCACAGACCTGGTTCTAATTCAAACAGAAACCATACTTTATTACTACCTCCGTTCAGAAATATAAGATGATTTTCGATATTATACTCCATATATGACTACATATACGCACAGAAATGAGTGAACAAAGACACTAGAACATGTCTTCAAAGGCATGAGAGCAGAGGGATTACATGCAGTATCCATAACACAAGTTACTGAGGCAAATATACCCTCTTAAAAGGTAGCATTGATGTTCATAAAGTACTCCCTCCATCCCAAAATTCTTGTCTTAGATTTGTCTAGATACGGTTAGATGAAAAAACACGATCAAGATCGAGAAAAAGATCGTCAACAAGAGACATTACCCGGACTTGCTTAATGAGGGATCCCGGAGAGGGGGGCTTGGATAGGGCGATGGCTTTGAGCTTGTCTGTGGTAGTCTCGGCGGGGTGCCTGCGCTTCTTTGTACCGTGAGCATCGACGGTTTTGGCCAGAGCCATAGACATCACGTCGGCCGGTGCTCCGTCGTCCATCCAAGAGAGGAAGCTGAGAGAGAAGAGTGAAAGGAGGAACAAGATGAGGGAGAAGCGAAGCAAGTGGGGGTTTTCTTCAAGAGAGGAAGGTGGGAGAGAAGAGTGAAATGATGGTTGCTTCGTCCGTCCAACTTACTGCTGGAAAGAAGGGGGGTTTGTGATTTGACGACTCATTGGGCATTACTGTGGCGGTTCGATCGGGGTAGTCTACCGTCACTCTACTACGGAGTAATTTAGTGCATGGCTGGTGGACCCAGGTGCTGGCTGTCCCACACGTCAGCGAAAGTGAGTAATTTAGTGCATGGATGGAGGAGGATCCACATGGTAGAGCGTGTCCACTGTTTTTCTAAAGAAAAAAATGATTACAACAAGCGTTTCCACTCTTAGACGGAGTAGTGCGAAACACGGCAGCCACTTGAACATACAAAGTGCTCCTACTACTAGGCATGTGCAGTGGTTCATACGTCAGTACTACATAATCTTGTTGCTAGTGTAGTAAGATATGACGATAACAAATGATGTTGTGCGCATGTCAACTACTCCTATATGTAACATAGTACCGCTTTTTCGATTGTTCGGTCGAGAATGAACGGTGAGATCAATGTTAACAGAACTAGGTCCACAGCGCACAGAGAGTACAGGGCTATAGTACTCCACGAAACATGAACCATATGAAGCACGAATAGTGTTAGGTAGGGTGTATGAAGGATGCACGGGATGGGAGCAAAAGTTCCCTTCTCGACCCACTTTTGGGTGTTTGGTAGAGTGCATGAAGGGTGCATGAGTCCACACTAGTAGGTTGACAAAAATACACGAAGAGGAAACAACTATATTGTGATGACAATGCAACCAAACACACCCACACGCTTTGTGCTACAGTGACTGATCTGCACCGTCTGAGTTTGATCCAACGGTCATGTTGCGCCGAGACATGGACATGCCCATTCAGAGGGCGCCTAAACACCACCGAAGTCCCTCTGCTTCTTGAGGCGCATGACGTTGGTGATGCAGGGTGCAACCGCCCGCTCCCGGTCAACGGGAGCCAGTGTCAGGCGCCTCACCTCGGACTCCGTGATCTGCTGCGCTGCCATGGCACCAGGTAGAAGCAATGGGGAAAGGAAGCAAAGGGGGCGAAACGGCTGAAAGGCAATGCGATCTACGGGAAGGTGGAGGGAGCAGGGAATCTTTTGGTTTTCACCACGGCAAAACACCAGTTGACGACTTCTCACATCAGGGAGCAGTGGGTTTTTACAGGCGGAGTCATCGTGACTAATTGCTTCCGCGCCTGCTCCCGTCAATCAAAAAATTAAAAATCCTGCCGCGCCTGCTCCCGTCAATCAAAAAATTAAAAATCCTGTCGCACCCAAACACCAGAGCAACGCCGTAGTGGATATTTAAATTTACCTGCCGGCAAGTAGATAAAAAAGGGGTGAAAAAACAAATGTGGCGGCGGCCTAGCTAATCAGTCGAACTAGCCCAACTAGCTAGCCACTGTGCTTCACTGATGTACTCGGCGGGAAAGGTGGTCTTTCGTGATTTGACAAATCATTTACTTGCTTCGGCCCTACGACCGAGGAGGACCCAGAAAACGCGTGGTAGGGCGTCCCACGTCAGGAAGAATATATGCGTGCACCACCCGGGAGGACCCCGAAACCGCGCGGTAGGGTGTGCCACGTCTCGGCACGGAGGAAAAATGTGCATGTAAAAATATACTGTATCAGATGTAGTACCTATGGTTCGACCTCGGGACCCAGCCAGTCGATCGAAAACACCCCACTAGCCACACAGCTTCATCATGCAAACATGGCACGGAGGATAGATGTGGTTAGCTCCGTCTCGACCAGCCACAACGTCTCTTGTTCTAGGCGATTCTTCTATTTTCCAAGCTTTTTTTAGTTGTAATAACACCATGGCAAGCTAGCACCGCTCTTCATGTGTACCCATGCAAAGGTTAGACGATGGAGAGGAGAGAGATTGAGATCGCAGACCTGGGACCCACCAGTAAGTGAGACAACGGTCATGCATGTGTTGACGAGGCACTCCCTCTACTCTACTCAACGCAAGTACTGTATAAAATCAAGTTATGGGACAAAGCCAAGAACCGTTCGTTTTTTCAGGCTATCAACTTACGCTTTGTAGTCCAGGTTGCCAGTTCGAATCTCGTCTTTCAGATTTGTTAGTTTTAGGTCCAAATTTGGTTAATGACAAGTGGGACCCCTGTGTGTTGTTTCGATATTTCAGTGTAGGATGGTTTTTTTGAACAAACACTTTGCGCGGTTAGACAAGTAACGACCCGAGTTACACGTATTTTGCAAGTTACGAACAAAAATGACAGCGGCATAGAATATCACATCCACCCCGCAGCTTAGATACTATGGTGATACGAGTTTTTACACCGTTGGAAGTGAGATCCAATGGCTTGGGAGTAGTCTTTGTAATTATGCGCAATTTCCAAACTCTCCAAAGGTTTTTTTGCAAATAAAACATTCAGGCCTCGTGTGTGCCGCTGCATCTTCGATTCAACGGCTCCCCGGTGCTCATATTAGGTGCTCCCCGTAGCTTAATTACCCGCTACGGTGATATGAGCATCTAGGTCGTATGATCAGTGACTAGATGGCACATGCGTAGTACTTGTACTTTCTACGCATTTCCCAAACTCTATTAGCCGTATATTGCAAAAACATTCAAACCTCCTACTGTGGGCCGTTAGATCTCAGTGAACTCGTATCACCATAGAATCTATGGTGCGGGAGCACCTCATACTCTCCTGTGCGAGAAAACATAAGGTGCTATCGCAGCTTGGATACTACGGTGATACGAGCTTGGAGGTTGTTTGATCTGAGATCCAATGGCATCTGAGCAGTCTTTGTGCTTGTAAGCAGTGGCCGAACTCTTTTGGGGCTTTTCTGCAAAAAACCATTCGAACCACCGAGGAGGTGTTGGGTCACAAATCCAACGCCTATGAATAGCTTGTGTCACCAAAGCATCTAAGGTGTGGTAGCACATGATATTCTTACATACAGGAGAATATGATGTCCTCCTTCATCTTAGATGCTACGGTGATACGAGCTTCGAGGTCGTTGGATATGGGATCAAAGGGCATCTAAGTAGTTTTTGTACAAATTGTGTGCAATTCTCAAACTCATCAAGGTTTCCTGCAAAAATATTAAGACACATCATGTGAGCTGCTATATCTCAGATCTACAAGCTCCAAGCAACTCGTATCGGCATATAGCATCTAAGGTATGTGGGCACATGATATTCTCCCGGGGAGGAGGGGTGGGGGTGCACAACCAATTGGTGGTTGGGAGGGTGGGGACAAATATAATCTAAACAACCCTAAATAGAGCTCCACAATTTTATCTAAGGTCGAGGGGTTGACCCCCGACAATCATACCTCCGCCTAAACACAACATTTGCATGTACTGTAGTACTAGACTTAATATTCATGTTTCAGTTTCATGTTCATTTTAAATATTGAACCCATGGATGTCTTACATTTTACTCCCTTCGTTCCTAAATATTAGTCTTTTTAGAGGCTTCAAATGGACTGGCACATACAGATGTATATAGACATATTTTAGAGTCTAGATTCACTCATTTTGCTCCGTATGTAGTCACTTGTTGAACTCTCTAAAAGACTAATATTTAGGAATAGAAGGAGTATTTTGAATTCGTGTCATACATGCATGGTTTGGAAAAATAGATGCACTATACTTATTGGATTGTTGTTGTGTTCGTGCGTGTGTGTCTGTGTGTGTGTGTGTGGTCATATGCTTGATACATACAAAGTTTTCTCACCTCCATATTGTTCACCTTTTAAATTGTAATTTCCATTGGAAAACTTTCTAGGGATACCATGAAATGTGAAATCCACGTTGAGATCACTATATCACAAACTCACTCTAATTCAACAACTCGTCATAAATCAATTACCACGTTGAGATTAGTATTTGCAAGGAAAATACGGGTATTGTAATACACATAGATTCGTTCGGCAATTTAAAAGGTTCCTTTCGTATTCTCGAATGGTAGGACCCAACGGCATACCAGCCAGACCTTGGCTCATGTTGATCCTAAAAAAACCGGGCTCGTGTCCTTCGGTGGCGTGCGTGGTACGCACATTAGGCAATCTCAACCAGTCGAGCCTCAGCGTTTCAAGTCAAAATATCTGGCGGCCAGAATTCCAGCCCTAGGAAATTCCCCTCATGTCCCCGGTCCATAATGACTACCGATGAACAATGGAGGGATGCTTTAGTAACTAGACAATGTTACCTACTATGCCGAGCACGGTTCAATTCCCTCGGTCGCCGCTCGTCAAGGTCACCCGTCAACTGCATTGCCTAGTACTACTACTACTACTACTACTACTACACCAGGATGGGCACAGAATTGATCCCGTTTGTTCGTGCCTAGTACTTGAGTTAATATATCAGGCAATGCACTGGTACGGAGGGATTATCCTTTTACTCTGCATATATAACTTGTCTGAAGTCTAACTAAGCAAAATGTTTGACAAAATCCTTTCTTAAGAAATAAAATAGGACAAATGTACGGCTTGAAAATTTATTGCATGATGCAGGTTATGATATTGTTTCGAATCTTGGATCTTAAATTTTAGAAAATCCAAAAGTGGGCATAAATTCTTGAAACTAAGCATGGTCACGTGATATGGCACAAATATTATTTTGTAAGGTTTTTCTTCAATTTGAGACAAGATGCTTATGACAAGTTGCAAAAATGAAGAGCCAAGGTATTTTGGAACAAAGACCTGTCATGTTAAGGCGAATGCTTTCACTATTGAAACCGTGGGCGTTTACGTGCCGCCACGAGTCCCCGCTTCTCATCGGCAGGTGCCGTCCGAGCGAGTGTGTGAGTCAACGGGAGGCGTGCGAGCAGACCGCTGCGCCGGCTGTCAGGGAGGCATGCGAGCAGACCGCTGTGCAGGCTCACCGGGAGGCGAGCCTTTTGACTAGGCTCCGCCGCCCACCGTCGTCCCAACTGCTCCCACTTTTAATGTCACCGGCGCCGCATTTTAAAATCAACCCCGCACTACCCGGTATCGCTACAATCCTCTCTCTTCCTCTCCGATTCTCCTGTCGTCTACCTCCAACTAGCCTGACCTAAACGTATGCCATGCCGCATCACGATGGTCTACCCTTAGTGTTCCAGTTTCCTGAGGAAGACACCCAGCCGGAGTCTCAAGAACATAAGGTGCTTTGGGACGAGCTTGAACTGGCCTTGCGGGAAGACGCCGCGCCTGTCCCCGCTCCCGTTCTGGCTCCCGTTGCCCCGACTGCGCCAGCGCCCATCCCCGTGCACCTGCCAGCGCATGCACCTGGGCGTGCACTGACGCGCACGCCCGTGCCGGTGCCCGTGCACCTACCAGCGCATGCGCCTACGCATGCACTGACATGCGCGCCCGTGCCGGTGCCCGTGCAAACGAATGTCTCTTCCGCGCCGTTGACAGCGCCCGTCCCCGCGCGGGTGCCAATGCCCCCCTCAGCGGCATGGATGGCCATCGTCGACCGCTTCCTTGCACCAACGCCAGTCGCCTCCTCCCGCTAGTTGACTCGCTTCGAAGTCCAGAACATTTTGGCCTTCCTTGAAGCTAGGCCAACGTCCAGGAGTACGCCAACAACGGTGCAAGACGCTGCCGTCGCTGTCGGTCAGTGGCCCGACAACACACATAGCACGACAGAGGAGCCGCTTCCCACCACGAGACGCCCCCGCCGCCGCCGTGTAATCTAAATTTTCCATGAAAAACATTCGGATTGCCATGCTTAAAATCTGATCATTTATCATTTCCGTTTATTTTATATCGATCGTCGTATAATTTAAAGTCGGAGTCAGACTGAACAAAATGTATGGTTTAATCGATTGAATGTTCTGCTAGAGCCATATCAAATTAAATATAAAACATCATCAAGCCACATGTATTCCTTGTCATCCAACGACCTAGACTGCTTCAATGTCGAGCGCTCAACATGTTTAGCGTGTAGTTAATTTCATGCCAAAAATAGTGCTAATCACATGACAACACACAAATAATATCCTAGTAGTTAACATCCGCATGCACTTAATATACTTCCAAATTACCATGCATTGCACGTACACACTGACTAGTGCTTCTAGTACATGAAACTGGTGTCGTGACTTGTGAACGCGTCCAGATATGGTCAACGGAAACATCGCCCACGAGTTCTTCCTATTTGCCCGTGCGTCTAAACGCAGAAGGGGAGGAGAGAGAGAGAGAGCACACATGGAACCCACCAGTAAGTGAAGGCGAATAGTACTAAAAATAATATTACATGTTATCCATTAATTAGGCTGTGGTAATATAAAAACATTATGTGAACAAAGGGGGTACAACAAACATTGCTATTCTACGTATGTTGCCTATTGACGTGCGGCTTGAAGGCCCGGTCGCATGTTCGATCCTCGTCCTTTATTTTTTAATTTGTATATGGGTCCAAATTTGTTTCATGACATGTGGGACCCTCTGTGTGTAGTTTGTAGCACTTTAATTTGTGGGTCGAAATTTGTTCCATTCCAAGTGGACTATCGGTGTGTAGTTTTGTAGCTTATTTATAATAATTAAAGAGAACACCATAGTTTTTTCAATAATACCATGGTGCAACGTTGAAGGTGAGAAAGGACGTGCAAGAGAGCGATGACCGAGCCAGAGGGAAATCAACTAGGGGAGTTGCGTGGGTTGCAACAGTGTTTGGAGTAGTTGTGGGCTGAATGCTACGAAAATATAATCTAAACCGACCGGAACAAATGCCTACACAAATTAATCCAAGGTTGGAGTGCCCCTCGCAATGTAAATAGCTCCGGCTTTGCGAGGGATGGAGAGGTATTAGCTTCAACGCGTGGAAGATACAGTGTGGGAAAGCGAGGTCAATCGAGAGACATATAGATAGAGAGACAAAGTGAGTGTGGTCCGACATTCATTGAACAAATATATATGCTCTGGAGAGATATTGTCCGATTGAGCTTTCTGGCAAGGGTGAGGGTTGTAAGATAGAGCTTGAGAGGATCCAGTCATAGACATGTAGATATATTTTGTGCGTGGGAGGAAGCAAGGTCAACTGATCACATACGGCCGCCGTGCGATCGAAAGAGTGAGACAGGTTGGAGAGAGTGACCTAGATAGACGATGTGCGTGATAGAGTATACAATGTGAATAGGTCGAATTGGGCTCAAACATGGTGATATATCATTTTTGTCCGAGAAAGAGCGAGGTCAATCAAGACATACAGAGAGAGAGAGAGAGAGATTGAGTGAGCGTGGCCCACCATGAGGTTGAAAGAGTGGCGGCGGCTTGGATGGACTGACCTAGATAGACAATCTGCATGAGAGAGTATAGAGTGTGTCGATCGAGGCCCGAACAGGGAGATATATCATTTGTGTGTGAAAGAAATCGAGGTTAAACGAGACTTAGATAAAGAGAGCGAGATTGAGCGAATGTGGCCCGCCGTGCGGAAGAAAGAGTGAGACAGTCTCGAGGGAGTCACCTAGATATACAACGTGCGTGTGTGCGCACGAGAGGTTTGGGGGCTAGGTAGGCAATGCATGTATTTAGCGCGAGAGGGTGAGAGGGAGAGGGGGAGAGAGAGAGAGCTTGGCATGGGGTGCAATGGCGGGTGTGTGAGGTAAATACATTTGGTAACAGAGTGGAAAAAGGGGTTGTGTAGTTGAGAGACTTAGAGATCAAAACATGGAGAGAAAGAATGAACGTGTGTTGGAAACCGATAGCTTCCTAAGGTGGTTAGGAGAGGAAGATTGACCGATACAAGAAGTATGTAGCGTTTGT
>NC_057794.1:334150402-334196486 GCF_018294505.1 Triticum aestivum
AGACTTAATATCGATGTTTCAATTCGGTGTACATTGTAAGATTTGAACTGAGGACGAGGCATACGGGTAATTATTTCGAATTCGTGCCATACTAAGTTTCGAAAAGTTGACATTAACTCAGTTTGTTGTGCTATTTTGTAGGTCATATGTTTGAATCCATCTAAATGTTTTCTCACTACCATGGTGTTCATCATATACATATGAATTTGTATTAAAAAAGTAGTGTGGATACAGTGAAATGTGAAATCCACGTTAGAATTGGAGATCACTACGTGACACACACTCTAATTCAAATAACTAACTATGTGACACACACTCTAATTCAAATAACTAATTATGTGACACACTCTAATCCACGTTAGCGTGGGTACCGTTTCGGTTTTTTTTCAAATAACTCCTCCTTAATTAATTTATAGTACTCCCTCTGTTCACTTTTATAAGACCTTGAAGACATTTCAGACAATGTGCAAAACAGTTCATTTTAAGTTGTCTGAAATGACTTACAAAAGTGAATGAATGGAGTATCTCGTTTCGAATGACTAATTATTGCAAGGAAAACACGGGCATGGCAATACATACAGATACGTTTGGAAATGAAAGAAGATTCGTTTGCATTCTCAAATGTAGGCGCACCAGGTAGACCAGGGTCGTGTTGGGGTGGACGCTGCTTCGGTGCCTTAAAGGCAACTGCCTTTGGGTCACTGACATGTGGGCTAGCCACTTGTTGGGCCCACATGTCATGGACACAAAGGCAGGTGCCTTAAGGCACCGAAGCATAGTCCGAAACATGGAAGCACGAACTTATATTATCGTCGTCCTTTTGGGGGGGGAGGGGGTGGGTGGCTGGGTGCTACGCGTCCATCCGACACACGTGACCACCCCGACAGGACTATGCTTCGGCGCCACGACGACAATATAAGTTCACACTTCCATGTTTCGGATTGAAATATCTGGCGGCCCCAATTCCAGCCCTGCAAAATCTCTCTTCTCCACCGTCCCCTTCAACGCCCAGATTGCTCAAATCCCTAATTCGCTGCCAACCCTCGAATCGCCCCTCGTCTTGTCTCTTTCCCCACCGTTCCCCACCTCTGTGCCGGACGACGACGACAAAGACGACGGTCGCACTTCACCACCGCACCGGAGCTACCTAATCTACGCCCTCGTCCACCGCACCGGGTGGTCCACCGACAACGTCGGCCGCCGCAATCGACATGCCTCACAGACACCGAGTTCCACCGCATCAGGTGCGCTTCACCGACGCCATCTCCCATCTCACCGGGTCTACTTCATCGAGCACATTGTCGCACCTCCGCCCCCGACGCCTTTAGGGCTTCACCAATAGTCTCATCTACCGCATCGTAGCATTCCGCTGCCACTCAAGATCTGCATCCGTGCGCAGCCAGCCAACGCCAGCGCATCACCCTCAACGGCTCTGAAGTGACCCGCACTCTAGCTAGGCGAGCATGCCCAAACGCCGGCCCGAACTAGGTATCCACACATCACTCCCTTGTGCACTATTCCGACGATGTTTGGGTATCCTTTCACTGCTCTCTTAGCTTACACGCCTATGCAACTCTAATTTTAACTCTTATTTCTTCTGGAGATATCATCTGAAACAAGCAAATCCATTTTTTAGTGAAGCATGACGGTGCTATGGGATCTAGTACACATCCTGCACATCAGTATAACCTTGTAAGTATCTGTCCTCCGGTACAACATCAAGGTCGACTCCTCTTATTTGATCAACCATTCGCCGTGTCAAAAATGCAGAGGTGGATGCAAGGAGAACAAGGTCTGCACATCCAAGCAAGTGGTAACATGGACTTGTACATGGAACATCCCAAGCGCAAGCAGAGCTGCAGTGAGCCTGTACAACAGCTAGCATAAGTCCCTGCATTTCATTTAACTCATACTGGCATTCGTGTATGATTTGTGTGCAGTGGCTGATCCACGAATTCAAGTTACCAGGGGAGAACATTTAACTTAAAAAATACGAAGGCACTCGCACTCCGGAAATCAACATAACTTGAGAAATGTGAAGCTACATGCACTTTGAAAACCAGCTAATGATCCAAAGTAGTTCAGATTATAAACACTAGATGATGCAAGCACCAAAAAACACAAAATGCAACATGGTGTACAAGGACTACAAACATGGTCTGTACCTGCTTGAATTATTCGTTCTTTGGCTGAAAATATCGAAGTGTAATTGCACGTATAACCAGTGTGCAAACTGCATATCAATATATCTATCCTGCACAAGTATGCCAATAGTTTCAAACAATAGATTTGAAAAGTATTTATGCTATGTTGTCATGATACGGGGACTTTCTGGTAGATGGCCTCGACGTTTCCTCAAGCTATGAAAATGCACTATAATTTGCTTGTCATCAATGCCTGCAAATCTCTGTCTCTCTCAACATAGTAGATCATCATTAGACACTAAATCCTTCAATGAGCTTGCAAAATGCTTGCATTAGATCCCTCATTAGACACTATATGTTCATCACCAGGAGCATGTAAAATGTTTGCATCAAATCCTTCATTAGCAGTCTGTTCATTAGACACTTCAGGCTCAAGAACAACATGAGCTTGTATGTTTGCACCGGAAAGTTGATTAGATACATGAGATTCAGTCAGTTCAGTATTGATTGGGGGAGTTATAAAATAAGTAGAAATTGATTTCATTTTCTCATAGATTCCCTACATACAAGCAGTTTTACAACACCGTCAGGTTTAACTATTGGCCAGAAATTGAAGAGTCGAATTAGATATAATCGGGGATGTGATGTACCTGCTCGTTGTGCATGCTACTCTTGCAAGCTGCGACTGTCCGTTTGCGCAAGCTCGATGCCATGCCCATGCTGCTGCCACTGCCTCCCACGCAGGCTACACCCAGGGTTGGATCTTCATCTTCTTGTCCTTCCATTCGCTTGAAGCCCGGCGACCACCCTCCAACGAGGGTGCGAGGAAGTGCTGTGTCAGTCTGTCCAGCGGCGGCTAGGTTAGGAGCGAACCAGACTGGAGGCTGGAGGGAATGAATTTGGATTTTTCCTGTTGTCGATCGATATGGGAGGCGCTCGTTTGGGCCGCGAGCCTGCTATAGGGCCTGCCTTGCACTTATGTTATTGGCCCATCCAAATCAAAACATTTTTCTTCATTTTTTTACATTGCCTGCTCGAGCGTTGGGACGAACAAAACTAGCATGGGCCAACCTAGACGACTCAAACTAGGTGCACACTTTCCAGCCACCTGAGGCGGCCGCCCATACCAGCCCCTATGGTGGCGTTGCCCCTTTTTGCGTGTATGATTGGATAGTGAAAAATATTCCAGTGGCGCTTTTGATTTACCCACAAAATGGTTGAATTGCTTGTTTCTATGAACTGAGTTCGCCAATAATGTGAAGGATGCCAGTCTTTTGATCCTATTGTAGATTGCTTAGATCTCGATATGCCAAAAGTAATCGCATGAAATATACAGTAAAAGCTAGTGCGATGAGTTTGGCTACAACTAGTCTGACTACACGTCCTCATATAACATATCAAGGATGCACCATCTTACCAGATTAACCATTCGACTTACCCATGCAGTGTGGGAAGAAAGAAGTATTGGGACTGCATATCCAAGCAATTGATGCCATGGACTCCTTCGTACAACCTTGTAAGCGAAAAAGAAGTTGCAGTGTGCCTGTACAAAGAACTAGCGTAAGTTCAGTTACCTGCTTCTCGGAATTTTAGTTAGCCACTTATTGCAAAATTGTTCAATTATGTTGCTTGGCTTAATTTAGTTTGCTACTAATTACATAATGGCACAACCTATTAATCATATTGTAGACTGCGCCTATCTATGTGTTTGATACTTACTGTTAAGAATTACCTGTTTGCCTTAACTTAAATATCTACTTGTTTGTTTAACTGCTTTGCTGCTGCAACAGCGGGTTACAATGATGTTAATAACTACTTTTCAGCATCCAATTGAAACTCTTTAATTCCTTGTTTGTTTAACTGGTTTGCTGTTATAACTCCCAGTTGAGATGTTTTGCTAACTTCAACTTTTCTGAATCCAATCGGAACTTTAATGGCAAAACAGGTTAGCCCAAGATCAAAGAGTGAGGTCCCCATGGACGTTGCATCATCCCATAGCAGTGGCACCGGCCTAATCGTGCATTATGAATTGCCAACTACTGATGCTCTAGAGGGTAAACTAGTGGTAGAAAGAGATTCTGCTTCTGCACTTAGAGATGAAGTTGACATGTTGAGGAAGCAAATAGCATAATCACAAGCAATACTCAAGACAACCATTAAATATTTGGTGGATTTCAAAACAAAGCAAGCTGAGACTGACCAGATTGTTAAGGTCCTGAAGGAAAAAAGGAAATTAAATTCCTACTTGGTAAATCATAGGTGAAATGTTCTTTCCATAGTTGAATAATCTTTGTGTTGTCTGTTCATGTAATCAATCAAACCATTTGTTTTAGAGATCATGTAATAATTTTTTTGGGTTTGTAATTTTATTTGAGCACAAGTCTGTATTAATTGATAAGACTTAGAGACATTTCATTCGGATTGCTGTGCTAGACCTACAAATATGCCAATCGGGCTGAATGTGGATTCAGCAATAGTAGTAGTATAGATGGACCATAAGTGGCACGCATCGGAAAGGGCCAAGATGCTGGCTAAAAAAGGATGCTGTTGTAGCCAAAAAAAAGTACAACGGCCTGGCTTATGTATGTTAGTTGATATTATTGATCCATATACTCTATAAGTGTTTATATGTCCGTTAGTTCTGTACATTCTTGGTTGATTGACTCGGTATTTGAATCTTGATACATCACTTGTGTACATATCTAAATGGGAGTACACATTATGATGCGTGTGACATTTGAGTTGGACATGAAGTGTTCCAAATATTCGAATTCACCTTAAACTGGATTCTAGTTTCTGAATTTGAGTATCGGCATTTGTAAACCATATTCATATATGACAGTGGAATACATCTTTGTCGTCCTTTTGAAGATATATAAAAACACATAGAATGATTTATAAAGATTCATATAGGAATACAAAATGGATTCAAATTTAGTTTCCAAGGTAAACGTGGATGCTTATTGTCCCAAAATTCAAAAGAAGCAGCAAAATGTCCACTCCCACATCGGCTGCCCAAAGCCAAGTGTTTGGGAGATGGAAATTAATGTCTACCCATTACACAGACAATCCATCGGCCCGATTTCCACTGCTCTAAATAGGGGTAGGTTAGTAACTTCAATTAGACGTGACACGACCGCCTCTGAGCCCATTCTGACACGATGGGCGTCAAACATGGGAGGCAAAACTCATTTGATTCAAGCTCGTCCAAAAGACCTCTGTTTCTCCCTCCATTCCCCATTCATACACGGTGGGCGGCAAAACAAACTCGACTCGGCCGAAATCGATGTAGGAAAATATTTTCAATAGGGGCAGGTTTGTAACTTCACTCAGACGTGACGCAACTGCCCTACCTGTCAGCCCCGTTCATACACTGTGGGCGCCAACCATGGGCGCCAACCACCTTCTCCTCGGCCGAAATCGCTCTGGGCAAATATTGGCGAGATGCGAGATTACCGTCCTATCCCCAACCGATGAGACGTCCAAATTTTAAACGGGGGCTAAGTTCGTAACTTTCCCATATTTCAGTCAGGCGCGTCCCAAAAACATTGTTCCCCGTACCTCTCCCTCCATTTTCCCATTCATACACCGTCCGCGCTAGAACACCCCATCCCCACACCAGCGTCCGTCCGCCACCCCATCCATCGCCGTCGTCCTCCACCACATCCATCGCCACCGTCCTCCACCATGCCGGAGCGCCTACCAAGACCGTGTCGTCCACTACTAGAGATGGACGTTTCTCATCCACGGCGATGGACCAATAGCCTTGCATTGCGTCCTCTCGCTTCATCGGTGCCGTCGTCCTCTTTGCCGGGGCCGCTCACACGACCTTCTCTTCCACCGCAACGGGACTTATCCCCCGATGCACCCGTCTACCGTCACAGATCTGCTTCAACGCCACCGACAGCCATCGCACCGCCGATGCCTACACGGCGCCGCAAGAGAGGTGGTACTTCATATCTCCTCAACTTTTTGATCTCAAACAGAAAATAGATCTTAACTTGGTTACTCTACTTTCTTTTCAGCTCTTAGAATTTAGTTCTTAGTTCGAAGCAAACAATGGATGCTAAATATCATTTCTCCGGTTTGCAGCTTCAAATCTGCCATGGCACAATCATAATATGATTTAATTGATCATGCTTAGGGTTTAATTTGATCATGTTGGTTCCGTGGTGGTTTCTTTAATAGAACTCAGAGGGGAAACCCTCTTTTGCTAAAAAATATGCTTAGAGTTTCCCCCTTTTATGATCACTATACGATTAGAATACGTGCTTCATGTCATAATAACACTGCTCCACCCATCAAGCTAGACAAGATTAGTTGTTCAAATACGAATCTGATATTATTAAAACATAGTTGTTTAATTGGTCAGCTAAATGTTCCTAAATTAGTTTCGAAAATGCATGTTCGCTGCTGGGTGTGTATCTCTACAGGATGCCCACGGTGGGCCGGCCCACCCTGCGATTTTGGGTCGTCCTAGGCCCCGATTCCCCTCTGTTCTGCTGCGCGCTTCCGATCTCTACTCGCCCCCAGCCGCCTGCCTCACCGACGACTTGCCGTCCCCGGACGGCATGACTCTAGGAGGAGACGTCGGACTAACAGGAGGCCAGGAGCCGCTCGCCCAACAGCGTCACCGCTGCACGAGCGCGCCGCCGTGCCTACCTTCCTAGTCCGTTCAGGGCTCAGGCGTGCAACACCCACCAAGCCAACCCGATTTATCCTGAGATACGTCCCCAACACTCAGCAGCCACTCCTCATCACCCATTTTCTAATTGATTCATTACTCATTAGGTAGGACTGTCATTAGGGTTTGTTGTGTGCTCAGTGCTACCTACACTTAATGGTTCAGATGTATTTCAGTAATATTTAGAACCTCTAAAGTTCACAGGGTTTTCAAAATTCCGGCCCTCGAAACAGAGACTAGTCATTTTGGATTGTTGGTCGTAGTGACATTGACCCAGATTACTACTGCAAGCCAGGTTTGTTGACAATTTTACTTGTCTTTCTTACTCATTCGATATAATATCCAATTATTCACGTCGATTAGTTGCAAACAGTAAGTGCTAGACAAACTTCTTCATTTAGATTTTGGACGGTCTCTTACTGCAGTTACAATTCTGCATACTTGTCCTAGTAAGCTCACAAGTAAATGATTGATTCACTACATCTATGCTTGCCTTGTCATATTTGTTGTCAATATTCTTTTAGGGTGGACCACCCTGTTTCTAAATACTGGAAGCGTAGACATGAGTGAATAGTATTTCTCTATGTGATCTCTTCCATCATGTGTGGGTAACGAACACTGCATTGTATAGAAAGAAAGTGTCATTTCCAGCTTTTACATAGGTTTCGATCTTTTACATGTAATACAATCTGTCTACTTGCTTTGTGTCGCACTACCAACACTCCACCCTTGAAGCTAAACATTACGCCACTCATAATTTCTTAGTTTATTTTGTTCAAATACGAATTTCATATGATTCTAATGTTCCTACTTCAGTTTTGAAATGTGTGCCTGCCTGTTATAGAGACATAAGGGGTTTGTATTTCTGTGTGTGGTCTGGTTAGCACGGTTGGGGAGGTGAACTTTGCATATGCAGGGGTTTATAGGGAGACACTCTCCGAGTTGAATCCGCAATGCATTCCATAGATAATCTGACTACTTTTTATGTTTTCATGAATCTCAGATTCTGAACAACATCATAATGATTATGAGCTTGCGCGCATGAAAAGAATAAAGCAGAACAATGCCATGGCTGTCAAACTAGGCATTAAGGGACTGAAATCAAGTCTGGATGCAATGCAATGCAAACACTCTCCACCTACAGATTCATGCTCAGAATATGATCCTAACAGTGATTCTGAGCTAGAGGGAGACCTAAGTCAATGTAGCTCCCTAGTGGAGGATTCAGAGGAAGATGCCCTATCTTATTCACCCATCAAGGTACTTGCTCTAACTTTCCAAGGTTTCATTGCTCGCACATATCTTGCAACTGATGCTTTACATTACTTCTACTTTGTTGAACTGCCATTAGCTTAGTTTACACATCGTGTATGTGAATAAGCCCTGCCTATCCATTTTTAGTACATATTCCTTCTGTCATCATACCGTATTTATCCATTCAAATGCTGTTCTTGTGTATCAGACGTTTAAAAGGAAGAGGGCGATTGCTGATCGTGGAGGAGCACAAGCAAAGTATTTGGAAAAGGTAGTGGCACCTAATAAATCAAATAGCCCATTAGGTGTAGTTGCAATATCACCTGACCCACAAAATACCCCAACTCTAGCAGACTCTTGCCCTACTACACTAGTCATTTCTGATGCCCCAACTCAGTAGACCCCAACTGCAGCAAACAATATGATTATGCCAGTTGACATAGCACCAGCTGTACGACGCAAAACCCCCATTCCAGCAAAGAGTACACCAAATCCAGTTGCCAAATCCCTTTTCGAACCAGAGAGAGCCCCAATTGCAGCAAATAGGACCCTTGTTCCATTTCTTCCCAGTTTAGAAGACGAAGCTTATGTTGTTATCAGGAACTTTGTTCGCATCTTTCCTTCATGCAAAGATTATACCGCAGACACAGAACAATTTCCAGTCTTCCTCCGCAACTTATGCGTAAGTAATGTACTAATGTTATTCATGGTCATTACTTCATATGTTTTTGCTGACAGAAGACACAAGATTTCATTCTTTTAAATAGGTGAGGAGCAAACTGGATTGTGATGACGAGCAAGGGTTGGTTGCGATTTTCAAGCACTCGTTGATGAAGTATCGTTCCTACCTGAGGCAAGCGTGCTTCGATGGCAAGCCTCTGAACGAAATTTCTGTAAAGTCTTCGGTGCTACATTTATCCGACGGTGACTGGAATAATCTTGTTACACATTGGTCTTGGCTGCAGCGTAAGGTACAGTCTATGATATCACATCACAATTTGAACTACATTTCTGCATTTGCCTTAATGTCTCACTTGTACAAAAACTGTTAGCAGAAGAACATTCGTTATCAAGGGACCACACAATCTCGCAACTATACTGCACACTGCATTGCTCTTGTGAGTACCTCTTGCCTTGTATGACCATACTTACTTTCATAGCTGTTTGATTATGTAGCACCACTGCACATGTTAGCCTCGTAATCATCCATTTGGTGGACATTATAAGATCCGTATGGACTCTTACATAAATTTAGAATCAACCCAATGCTTTTGAAGAGGTTTAGCTCTGTAGTCCTCTTGTAAGGACTGAACGTGGTCTATCACTGTACTTACATTAACAGCTACTCCCTCCGTCCCATAATATAAGAACATTTTGTATAGTACACCAGTGTTCAAAACACTCTTGTATTATGGGAAGAGGGATTGGTTCATTTTGTAGCATTCTGCATCTTATCTCCCTTGCCCACCATTTACTAAAAAAGATCAGATCTATATTTAATCTTACCAACAAGTAGAATACACAGACAATGCCAGTGCAGAAGTGTAGCCCATTGCTCTTGTCAGTACATTTTGTCCTGTAACGCTTGTACTTCCAGGGATTGGTAGTTGATTATGTAGCATCAATCTGCATCTTATCTTCATTATCCTCTATCCCTTCCAGTATTATCATATCTATAATTACTCTCTACAAAATGTAGAGTACAGGCAATGCTTATGAAGAAGATTCTATGCTGAAATTCTTGAGTTATCCTTCCCTTGACATGGAGAAGGGCATTATAAAGCCGGTGTTAACTGTTAATATAAGTCAGTCCTTCTAAAGCCTTTATCCTCAATTGCTGTTTAATTTGCTCATACTCCCTATCGTTTACTGCTATTTAGTTTGTTGTTTCTACCAAAATGCATGTTCATAAGAACCGTAAGTTCTAAGTTTTACTTGTAAAACCAAATTCCTTATTCATACCATGCATATTACTTAATACTCCCTATATGTATGCTTGTTTTTGTGGATCTATAATCCAGTGTGTTGTGAAGTAGCCCACGTTTGCACCTTGTCATCTCCTGTTTTATCTTACTGATGTGGCTGATGATATGAACAACATGCCATGCACTTTATCCAAAATAGATACAATGATTTTCTTTGCCCTTCATCTATGCTTGTTATGTTGACATGGTAATCCAGTAGTGTGGTGAAGCTCCCCGCATTATGAATGATGCCAAATTATGCTATTGATATTTTGAACTTACTCTTTATTTTCTAATTTGAAATTGGATAGAATTGACAGAACAATTATCATCATTGTTTATACACGTGCATAACCTGTCATCTCTCTGCTTTGTTTCAGGGTGATATGCCTGATGGCATGCACAAGTCTGCTGAAGGCTGCGAGACAAACCCAAACTCTTGTCTTGATGCAGTGTTCAAGTTACTTGAGACTAACAGTCAGACAAGCTCACATAATTTGTTGTCTGAATCAGTTCGACTTCTTTAGTCCCAAGTTCTAGCAGAAAGGTATTCTGCAACTCAACTTCGACTTGAAGTCCTATCTCTAAGAAAGATTGCAGAGAACACCAATGAGAACCTCATCGCTAAACAGCTACACCTGGAAGCTATGACCGACATGCTAGGCCGGTCTCACAGCCTTGCTCAGCAGCTTGCACAATAGTTCCCCCGCAAGGCTAACCTTTCTTGAACTGTCTTGGAAGTGGTCTCGGTTCAGTATTATTTTGTTACGCTGCAATGGTGCCCAGCTTTTGTAATCTGCTTCTTCGTTGCGCTTTATGATCACTGGTGGCGAACTTCGATGCCCAGTGGATGGAATATACCGTAAATCCTTTATTATATAGTGTAGGTTTATTCTTAGTTACTATGCCGTAATTTCTTTATTGTATAAAGTAGGTTTGTTCTTAATTCCTACTAGTTACTACCATCATTCACTATCTGAAAAAAATCAGATGTAGTCGACCAGACCGAAACATTCGACTCTAACGGGCCAGGTTTTTAGCGGGCCACAATTGGGCCGGCCTGCATCTTTCTTGGGCCCAAATGATTGGGGCCTTCACACATTGTGCCAGGCCCAAACTTACACCGGCCAATATTTTAGTTGGGCCTTTTGTCGACCCAACGCTTAGTTTGGCCCAGGTAGCGTTGGGCCATTAACAGGCTGAATATTGTATTGGCCTGTTACGGCCGAGATGAAACCACGGGCCTTTAGCAGGCCAAAATGCATGTTGGGCCTCAATTTTCACTAGTCGTCGACGGGCCTTCAGTAGGCTGAAATGTAGACCGGGCCGTTTTGGGCCCAGTTAGCTCACGGGCCGTTACCAGGCCGAAACATATCTCGGGACTTAGTTGGCCCACTGATATCATGGGCCTTTAAGAGGCTGGAAGCTTAGCACAGGCATCAATGGGCCGAATTACGCGACAGGCCTTTAACAGGCCCAAAGTCACGTTGGGCTTAACTGTTGCCACCTTTAGCACGGGCCATTAGTGGGACCGATGTCCCGTCGGACCATAGATGGCCCATGGGCAGCACGGGCCATTCCCAGGCCGAAAGTCACACCAGGCTGAAATGGGCCCATGTCTACATTAGGCCTCTAACAGGCCGAAAGTCACTGGGCTGTAGTTGGGCCCAAATATTCGGCGAACAATTAACGGACCAGATCTAGCTTCGGGCCGCAAATGGGCCCAAATATTGGGCGAACAATTAACGAGCCATATCTAGCTTTAGGCCGTAAACGGGCCCAAATATTGGGCGAACAATTAATGGGCCAGATCTAGCTTCGGGCCGTAAATGGGCCTTTATTAAAGAGGCCGTTATTGGGCTGGCCCACTAGTACCTGATTAAGTTCTACGAGACTTTGACTGGGCCGGCCTTTTTAACCTATATGGGCCTCTATTGGGCCCATCCACGTGTCGACGTATCATAGGCAGGTCTGCTCCAATGGACGGGCGACATCTGGCCCACTGATAAGCTGACAGGTGTTCCCTTTGGCCAATCAGAATTTTACATGTGGAAATTTCCCATTGGTCAGGGCTGTTAACGGGTTATTGGATCCAAAATCCGACCTGATAGCTTAACGGCGTTCCGTTACGGTGGATGCCACATGTCGATCACCCTTGACGAAAGCACTTCTGTGATGCGCGATTTATCGTCATGGAAGTGGACACTTCTGTGATGATAATTTTGGTAATGTCATGGAACACTTCTACGACAGCACATGTATGAATATCTTGATTCTGTCATAAAATCGTCATGGATGTACATGCATGACAAAAAACACAACCTACTGTGACAAACACGTATCATCACGGAAGTGTATTTTTTTAGTGAAGAAGCCCATTATGTGTGACATGAAGTGGGTTGACTGGAAGTACATCGACAACAATGAAGACCACTTCCCTGGATTTCATGAGAGCTTCTGGATGAATGGATTTGATTCCTTTGTGGGTCAGAAATTGACAATGTGGAATGATGAGCTTATCATGCAATTCTATTCAACATCTCATTTCTACCCAGATGGAAGAATTGTTTGGATGTCTAAAGGTACAAGGTACCAGTCCACAGTTGCTAAGTGGGCTAAGCTGATCAATGCCCTTGCAGAGCATGAGGATGACACAGATGTATATGCCAAGCCAAGGAAGGAACACAACTCCATGGCACATATGTACAAGGAGATTCCAGATGCAGCTTTGGAAAATCACAAGTTTGGCTCTGTCTATTTTCTCTTGTCAGGTCTACCTACTATCAATACTATCCTGAGGCACACTCTGTTGCCCAAGTCTGGTGATCACAGGATGATAAGAGGACACTCCATCAATTTGCTGCATATGTTTGATGTGCCAGAGAAGTTTAAAGTGATGACACTAATTGTAGAGACAATCAAGAGGACAGTTGTTGACCAAAAGAGATCATGTGGGTATGCTCCACACTTCTAGGTGCTCATCAACTCCAAGATGGGCACAAGCACATACCTATTGGACAAAGAGCACCTTCCCTTGAAGCCTGACTTTAAGGACAACACAATGTCATGGATGCTACAGAACCTACATCAGTAGAGGCTCAAGAGAAGAGAGAGAAGGCATCCAAGATGCCAAGTGTTGAAGAGGCTTCCCAAGTTTTCCTCAAGTCAAAACAAGATCAACTTTGATATCTTATTCAAGCTACTTTGAGGATTGAGAAAGGATTGGCCACCCTGACTCAGAATCAAGAGAGTCTTGAAAGGATCATTGAAACAAAGTTTTATGATCTAGGCTTGAAGGTCACAGAGATGCAAACAGCTGTTGAGCAGCTCCAGGAAGAAGCTGAAGAGAGGAAAGGGAAAGCTACCACTAAAGCATTTCAGATAGGGCCTAGGGCACAAAGATCTACAACAGTGACAATGACAGACACTAGAGCTACTACTTCAGCACCTGCAGCCACAACTTCAGTTGCTCCTCCGGTTGCAACTCCTCCATCTCCAACAAATGCATTTGTCCTAGGAGTCCTCTCCATGCCACCTCCTGAAGATCAAGCTTAGATATCCGCATAGCACTATGGATTTTCAAGATTTTTGGTAACTTGTTGCCGAAGGGGGAGAAAGTGTATAGATCATAGGCTTCGAGAGAGAGAGAGAGCGTTGCTTTTTTTTGCTCTTTTGCTACTTATTCGTTTGCTTGCTTGGATGATACTTGTATGGTCATGTGTTTGATCATATCATACTTTAATGCTTGTGCTTGAATGATGTTATTATCTATCTCTCATGTATGATCATTCACTTTGTCTTGGTGATTGATATGTCTCCAACGTATCTATAATTTTTGATTGCTCCATGCCATATTATCTTCTGTTTTGGATGTTTATGGGCTTTATTATACACTTTTATATTATTTTTGGGACTAACCTATTAACCCAGAGCCCAGTGCCAGTTTCTGTTTTTTCCTTGTTTTAGAGTATCACAGAAAAAGAAAATCAAACGGAGTCCAATTGACCTGAAACTTCACGGAACTTATTTTTGGAAGGAAACCAACCCGGGAGACTTGGAGTCCACATCAAGGAAGCTTCGAGGAAGCCACGAGGTAGGGGGTCCCACCCACCCCCCCGTGCGCGCCCACCCCTCTTGTGCGCGCCCTCCACCCTCGTGGGCCCCTCGTGGCTCCCCTGACATACTTCTTCCACCTATATATCTCCATATACCCTAAAACGATCGGGGAACACAATAGATCGGGAGTTCCGCCGCCAGAAGCCTCCGTAGCCACCGAAAACCAATCTAGACCCGTTCTGGCACCCTGCCGGTGGGGGCAATCCCTCTCTGGTGGCCATCTTCATCATCCCGGTGCTCTCCACGACGAGGAGGGAGTAGTTCTCCCTCGGGGATGAGGGTATGTACCAGTAGCTATGTGTCTGATCTCTCTCTCTCTCTCTCTCTCGTGTTCTTGAGGTGATACGATCTTGATGTATCGCGAGCTTTGCTATTATAGTTGGATCTTATGATGTTTTCTCCCCCCTCTACTCTCTTGTAATGGATCGAGTTTCCCCTTTGAAGTTATCTTATCGGATTGAGTCTTTAAAGATTTGAGAACACTTGATGTATGTCTTGCCGTGCGTATCTGTGGTGACAATTGGATATCACGTGATTCACTTGATGTATGTTTTGGTGATCAACTTGCGGGTTCCGCCCATGAACCTATTGATGTCTACTACACAACCTTCTTCTTGTAGACGTTGTTGGGCCTCCAAGTGCAGAGGTTTGTAGGACAGTAGCAAATTTCCCTCAAGTGGATGACCTAAGGTTTATCAATCCATAGGAAGCGTAGGATGAAGATGGTCTCTCTCAAGCAACCCTGCAACCAAATAACAAAGAGTCTCTTGTGTCCCCAACACACCCAATACAATGGTAAATTGTATAGGTGCACTAGTTCGGCGAAGAGATGGTGATACAAGTGGTATATGGATAGTAGATAATAGCTTTTGTAATATGAAAATATAAAAACAGCAAGGTAACTAATGATAAAAGTGAGCGTAAACGGTATTGCAATGATAGTAAACAAGGCCTAGGGTTCATACTTTCACTAGTGCAAGTTCCCTCAACAATAATAGCATAATTGGATCACATAACTATCCCTCAACATGCAACAAAGAGTCACTCCAAAGTCGCTAATAGCGGAGAACAAACAAAGAGATTATGGTAGGGTACGAAACCACCTCAAAGTTATTCTTTCCAATCAATCCGTTGGGCTATTCCTATAAGTGTCACAAACATCCCTAGAGTTCGTACTAAAATAACACCTTAAGACACAAATCAACCAAAACCCTAATGTCACCTAGATACTCCAATGTCACCTCAAGTATCTGTGGGTATGATTATACGATATGCATCACATAATCTCAGATTCATCTATTCAACCAACACATGGGACCTCAAAGAGTGCCCCAAAGTTTCTACCGGAGAATCACGACGAAAACGTGTGCCAGCCCCTATGCATAGGTTCATGGGTGGAACCCGCAAATTGATCACCAAAACATAAATCAAGTGAATCACGTGGTATCCCATTGTCACCACATATACGCACGACAAGACATACATCAAGTGTTCTAAAATCTTTAAAGACTCAATTCGATAAGATAACTTCAAGGGGAAAACTCAATTCATTACAAGAGAGTAGAGGGGGGAAGAAACATAAGATCCAACTATAATAGCAAAGCTCGCGATACATCAAGATCGTACCACCTCAAGAACATGAGAGAGAGAGAGATCAAACACATAGCTACTGGTACATACCCTCAGCCCCGAGGGAGAACTACTCCCTCCTCGTCATGGAGAGCACTGGGATGATGAAGATGGCCACCGGAGAGGGATTCCCCCTCCGGCAGGGTGCCAGAACGGGTCTAGATTGGCTTTCGGTGGCCACGGAAGCTTCTGGCGGCGGAACTCCCGATCTATTGTGCTCTCGGATGTTTTTAGGGTATATGGAGATATATAGGCGGAAGAAGTACGTCAGGGGAGCCACGAGGGGCCCACGAGGGTGGAGGGCGCGTCCTAGGGGGGTGGGGGCGCCCCCTACCTCGTGGCCTCCTCGAAGCTTCCCTTACATAGACTCCAAGTCTTCTGGGCTTCTTCTGATCCAAAAATAGGTTCCGTGAAGTTTCAGGTCATTTGGACTCCGTTTGATTTTCCTTTTCTTCGAAACACTGAAATAGGCAAAAAAACAGGAATTCTGGGCTGGGCCTCCGGTTAATATGTTAGTCCCAAAAATAATATAAAAGTGGATAATAAAGCCCAATATTGTCCAAAACAGTAGATAATATAGCATGGAGAAATCAAAAATTATAGATACGTTGGAGACGTATCAAGCATCCCCAAGCTTAATTCCTGCTCGTCCTCGAGTAGGTATATGATAAAAATAGAATTTTTGATGCGGAGTGCTACTTGGCATAATTTCAATGTAATTCTTCTTAATTGTGGCATGAATATTCAGATCCATAAGATTCAAGACAAAAGTTCATATTGCCATAAAAATAATAATACTTCAAGCATACTAACAAAGCAATCATGTCTTCTCAAAATAACATGGCCAAAGAAAGCTATCCCTACAAAATCATATAGTCTCGCTATGCTCCATCTTCACCACACAAAATATTTAAATCATGCACAACCCCGATGACAAGCTAATCAATTTTTTCATACTTTTAATGTTCTCAAACTTTTTCAATCTTCACGCAATACATGAGCATGAGCCATGGATATATCGCTATAGGTGGAATAGAGTGGTGGTTGTGGAGAAGAGAAAAAGGGAGAAGATAGTCTCACATCAACTAGGCGTATCAACGGGCTATGGAGATGCCCATCAATAGATATCAATGTGAGTGAGTAGGGATTGCCATGCAACGGATGCACTAGAGCTATAAATGTATGAAAGCTCAACAAAAGAAACTAGTGGGTGTGCATCCAACTCGCTTGCTCACGAAGACCTAGGGCATTTTGAGGAAGCCCATCATTGGAATATACAATCCAAGTTCTATAGTGAAAGATTCCCACTAGTATATGAAAGTGACAACATAGGAGACTCTCTATTAGGAAGATCATGGTGCTACTTTGAAGCACAAGTGTGGTAAAAGGATAGTAGCATTGTTCCTTCTCTCTTTTTCTCTCATTTTTTATATTTTTTTATTTGGGCATTTTTCTTTTTTTATGGCCTCTTTTTTTCGGGCTTCTTTGGCCTCTTTTATTTATTTTTTTCGTCCGGAGCCTCATCCCGACTTGTGAGGGAATCATGGTCTCCATCATCCTTTCCTCACTGGGACAATGCTATAATAATGATGATCATCACACTTCTATTGACTTACAACTCAAGAATTACAACTCGATACTTAGAACAAGATATGACTCTATATGAATGCCTCCGGCGGTGTACCGGGATATGCAATGACTCATGAGTGACAAGTATGAAAGAATTATGAACGGTGGCTTTGCCACAAATACAATGTCAACTACATGGTCATGCAAGCAATATGACAATGATGAAGCGTGTCATAATAAACGAAACGGTGGAAAGTTGCATGGCAATATATCTTGGAATGGCCATGGAAATGCCATAATAGGTAGGTATGGTGGCTGTTTTGAGGAAGGTAAATGGTGGGTTTATGGTACCGGCGAAAGTTGCGCGGTACTAGAGAGGCTAGCAATGGTGGAAGGGTGAGAGTGCGTATAATCCATGGACTCAACATTAGTCATAAAGAACTCACATACTTATTGCGAAAATCTATTAGTTATCGAAACAAAGTACTACGCGCATGCTCCTAGGGGGATAGATTGGTAGGAAAAGACCATCGCTCGTCCCCGACCGCCACTCAGAAGGAAGAAACATAAGATCCAACTATAATAGCAAAGCTCGCAATACATCGAGATCGTACCACCTCAAGAACACGAGAGAGAGAGAGAACAAACACATAGCTACTGGTACATACCCTCAGCCCCGAGGGAGAACTACTCCCTCCTCATCATGGAGAGCACCGGGATGATGAAGATGGCCACCGGAGAGGGATTCCCCTCCGGCAGGGTGCCGGAATGGGTCTAGATTGGCTTTCGGTGGCTACAGAGGCTTCTGGCGGCGGAACTCCCGATCTATTGTGCTCTCGGATGTTTTTAGGGTATATGGAGATATATATGCGGAAGAAGTACGTCAGGGGAGCCACTAGGGCCCACGAGGGTGGAGGGCGCACCCTAGGGGGTGGGCGCGCCCCCCTACCTCGTGGCCTCCTTGAAGCTTCCCTTATGTAGACTCCAAGTCTTCTGGGCTTCTTCTGATCCAAAAATAGGTTCCGTGAAGTTCCAGGTCATTTGGACTCTGTTTGATTTTCCTTTTCTTTGAAACACTGAAATAGGCAAAAAAACAGCAATTCTGGGCTGGGCCTCCGGTTAATAGGTTAGTCCAAAAAATAATATAAAAGTGGATAATAAAGCCCAATATTGTCCAAAACAGTAGATAATATAGCATGGAGCAATCAAAAATTATAGATACATTGGAGACGTATCACCTATGCATATGGGTTGGCACACGTTTTCGTCGTGATTCTCCAGTAGAAACTTTGGGGCACTCTTTGAGGTCCTGTGTGTTGGTTGAATAGATGAATCTGAGATTGTGTGATGCATATCGTATAATCATACCCACGGATACTTGAGGTGACATTGGAGTGTCTAGGTGACATTAGGGTTTTGGTTGATTTGTGTCTTAAGGTGTTATTCTAAACTCTAGGGCTATTTGTGACACTTATAGGAATAGCCCAACGGATTGATTGGAAAGAAAAACTTTGAGGTGGTTTCATACCCTACCATAATCTCTTTGTTTGTTCTCCGCTATTAGTGACTTTGGAGTGACTTTTTGTTGCATTTTGAGGGATAGTTATGTGATCCAATTATGTTATTATTGTTGAGAGAACTTGCACTAGTGAAAGTATGAACCCTAGGCCTTGTTTCAACACATTGCAATACCGTTTATGCTCACTTTTATCATTCGTTACCTTGCTGTTTTTTATAATTTCAGATTACAAATACCTTTATCTACCATCCATATACCACCTGTATCACCATCTCTTCACCGAACTAGTGCACCTATACAATTTACCATTGTATTGGGTGTGTTGGGGACACAAGAGACTCTTTGTTATTTGGTTGCAGGGTTGCTTGAGAGAGACCATCTTCATCATACGCCTCCTATGGATTGATAAACCCTAGGTCATCCACTTGAGGGAAATTTGCTACTGTCCTACAAACCTCTACACTTGGAGGCCCAACAATGACTACAAGAAGAAGGTTGTGTAGAAGACATCAATGATGAGTGCATATTTCATATTCTATCGTTTTGCGCGCTCCACCAAGATGTATGTGACATGGAAGAGTGACCCATGATCCTAATCGATTGTGCATTTTCATTAAAAAGCAAACATTAAATAATGCACAAAAATAGGGGGAGCTCTTGCTTATCACATACTTCTCAAAGCAACGATATATTACATTCTTATTATCATTTGTCGAAGCTTTGATCTATATGTTGTCATCAATTACCAAAAAGGGGGAGATTGAAAGTGCAACTTATCCCTGGGTGGTTTTGGTAATTATTAACAACATATAGCTCATTGAACAAATATCCATTCAAGATAATCTTTTCAGAAATTTCAATGATTGGCATGGCATGGACTAGAGATGTGGACCCCTCAAAATGCTAAGGACACATATTGGCTCAAGCTCAAGAATCTACATTTTTCATTTTAGTGATTCAAGATCACATTGAGTCCATAGGAAAAGCCAATACTATTAAAAGGGGATGAGGTGTTGCTTAATGGCTTGCTTGCTCAAAATGCTTAGTGACATGCTCCAAAATCCCTCAACCACTTTCTCATATCCACATATGTCCAAAACCAAAAGTCAAACTCGGCACCACTAATTTGATCTATCCGGCGCCACTGAGTTCATTTGTCATAGCCATAGCCAGAAACCCTAATCAGTTCAGTCTCACCGATAGGGATCTCGATCTCACCGAGATGGGATTGAAAACTCTCTATTTCCCTTTGTAACATTTCGGTCCAACCGAGATGACCGATCGGTCCCACCGAGTTCACAATGCAAACTCTCTGTTTTCCTTTTCACAACATTTCGGTCCTACCGAAATGAGCGATCGGTCCCATCGAGTTTGCCTGACCAACTCTCTATTCGCCTTTTACAGAAATCGGTCTCACCAAGTTCATGTGATCGGTCTCACCAAGATTACGTTATGCCCTAATCCTAACGAAATCGGTTCCACCGTGCTCACATGTCGGTCCCACCGAAAAGCCTAACGTTCACATTTTGAACTAAATCGGTGTGAGGAGTTTCACTATTTAGTCCCACCAAGTTTGGTAAATTGTGTGTAACAGTTAGGTTTTGTGTGGAGGCTATATATACCCCTCCACCCTTCCTCCATTCAAGGAGAAAGCCATCAGAACGTGCCTACACTTCCAGCATTCATTTTCTGAGAGAGAACCACCTACTCATGTGTTGAGACCAAGATATTCCAATCCAACCACAAGAATCTTGATCTCTAGCCGTCCCCAAGTTGCTTTCAACTAAAATCATCTTTCCACCATATCCAAATCTGTGTGAGAGAGTTGAGTGTTGGGGAGACTATCATTTGAAGCACAAGACCAAGTAGCTCATCATCAACACACCATATATTACCTTTTGGAGAGTGGTGTCTCCTAGATTTGTTAGGTGTCACTTGGGAGCCTCCGTCAAGATTGTGGAGTTGAACCAAGGAGTTTGTAAGGGCAAGGAGATTGCCTACTTTGTGAAGATCTACCCAAGTGAGGCAAGTCCTTCATGGGCGATGACCATGGTAGGATAGACAAGGTTGCTTCTTCGTCGACCCTTCGTGGGTGGAGCCCTCCGTGGACTCGCGTAGCCGTTAGCCTTCGTGGGTTGAAGTCTCAATCAACGTGGATGTACGATAGCACCACCTATCGGAACCACGCCTAAAATCTCTGTGTCTACATTGCGTTTGCTCCCTCCAAACTCCTCCCCTTTACCTTCATATGCAATGATTTATATCCTGATGCCATACTCTTAGAATTGCATGTGTAGGTTGATTGCTTGACTTGTGATAAGTTGCTAAAATCTGCCAAGACTTAATATTGGGAAAAGGCTAGATTTTTATTTGGTCAAGTTGTCTAATCACCCCCCATCTAGACATACTTTCGATCCTACACCTAGCATTTAAATTTGGATCAAAATGCCTCCAATGCAGTCTTCTGGAGGAGGCACCAGACCCGTTTGCCCTTAAATTATGAACCCATGAATTTGTTCAACACACCAGGGGCAGGACTGATACGTCTCCAACGTATCTATAATTTTTGATTGCTCCATGCTATTATATTATCTATTTTGGATGTTAATGGGCTTTATTTTACACTTTTATATCATTTTTTAGACTAACCTACTAACCGGAGGCCCAGCCCAAATTGCTATTTTTTTTGCCTATTTTAGGGTTTCGAAGAAAAGGAATATCAAACGGAGTCCAAACGGAATGAAACCTTCGGGAACATGATTTTCTCAACAAACATGATCCAGGAGACTTGGAGTGGCCGTCAAGAAACAAGGGAGGAAGGCACGGGGTAGGGGGGCGTGCCTACCCCCCTGGGCGTGCCCTCAACCCTCGTGGGCCCTCCGTTGCTCCACCGACGTACTTCTTCCTCCTATATATATCCATGTACCCCCCAAACATCTAGGAGCATCACGAAAACCTAATTCCACCACTGCAACCTTCTGTATTCAAGAGATCCCACCTCGGGGCCTTTTCTGGAGCACCGCCGGAGGGGGCATTGATCATGGAGGGCCTCTACATCAACTCCATGGCCTCTCCGGTGATGTGTGAGTAGTTTACTTCAGACCTACGGGTCCATAGTTATTATCTAGATGGCTTCTTCTCTCTCTTTGGATCTCAGTACAAAGTTCTCCTCGATTTTCTTGGAGATCTATTCGATGTAATCTTCTTTTACGGTGTGTTTGTCGAGATCCGTTGAATTGTGGGGTTATGATCCAGATTATCTATGAACAATATTTGATTCTCCTCTGAATTCTTTTATGTATGATTGGTTTATCTTTGCAAGTCTCTTTGAATTATTAGTTTGGTTTGGCCTACTACATTGATCTTTCTTGCAATGGGAGAAGTTCTTAGCTTTGGGTTCAATCTTGCGGTGTTCGATCCCAGTGACAAAAAGGGAACCTATACGTATTGTATTGTTGCCATCAAGGATAAAAAGATGGGGTTTATATCATATTGCATGAGTTTATCCCTCTACATCATGTCATCTTCCTTAAAGCATTACTATGTTCTCTTGAACTTAATACTCTAGATGCATGCTGGATAGCGGTCGATGTGTGGAGTAATAGTAGTAGATGCAGAATCGTTTTGGTCTACTTGTCTCGGACGTGATGCCTATATACATGATTATACCTAGATATTCTCATAATTATGCTCAATTATATCAATTGCTCGACAGTAATTCGTTTACCCACCATAATACTTATGCTCTTGAGAGAAGCCACTAGTGAAACCTATGGCCCCCGGGTCTATCTTTTATCATATTAATCTTCCAATACTTAGTTATTTCTATTGCTATTTATTTTACTTTGCATCTTTTATTTCTCTTTATCATAAAAATACCAAAAATATTATCTTATCATATCTATCAGATCTCACTCTCGTAAGTGACCGTGAAGGGATTGACAACCCCTTTATCGTGTTGGTTGCGAGGTTCTTATTTGTTTGTGTTGGTGCGTGGGACTTGAGCGTGATCTCCTACTGGATTGATACCTTGGTTCTAAAAAAACTAAGGGAAATACTTACGCTGCCTTACTGCATCACCCTTTCCTCTTCAAGGGAAAAACAACACAGTGCTCAAGAGGTATGAAGGACCGAGTACTCCAGTAGCACCGATGTCGGTGTCAAAACTGGCGGATCTCGGGTAGGGGGTCCCGAACTGTGCGTCTAGGCGGATGGTAATAGGAGGCAGTGGACACGATGTTTTATCCAGGTTCGGGCCCTCTTCAAGAGTTGATCTACCACGAGATCGAAGAGGCTAAACCCTAGAAGCTAGCCTATGGTATGATTGTCATTGTCCTACGGACTAAAACCCTCTGGTTTATATAGTCATCGGGGCTAGGGTTACAAAGAGTCAGTTACAAGGAAGGAGATCTACATATCCGTATTGCCAAGCTTGCCTTCCACGCCAAGGAGAGTCCCATCCGGACACGGGACGAAGTCTTCAATCTTGTATCTTCATAGTCCAACAGTACGGCCAAAGGATATAATCCGGCTGTCCGGATACCCCCTAATCCAGGACTCCCTCAGTAGCCCCTGAACCAGGCTTCAATGACGATGAGTCCGGTGCGCAGATTGTCTTTGGCATTGCAAGGTGGGTTCCTCCTCCGAATACTTCATAGAAGATTTTGAACACGAGGATCGTGTCCGGCTCTGCAAAACAAGTTCCACATACCACCGTAGAGAATAATATTTCCACAAATCTAATCTGCTGACGTACCCCATAGTGTGACATCACGCCACAGCCAGGTCTTTATTCGAATCATTTTTCATAACCAATCTTAGTGTGTTTCGCGAGGCGGTTTCCTTGGCACGTCTTGTCGATGCAGAGATCGTGTCCCCTTATTACAGGATTCCCATTAATACAGACGTGGGTAACCCAACCGCGCCACCAATTACGGCGCTTGGGGGATAAGCGAGTTTTACCAGGCTAGTGGGGGCGCATAGTTTAGTCGCCCTTATAAAGGGATAAGGGTTCACCTTTTTCTACCCACGCCTTCTTCCTCTTTGCTCATCCATTCTCGCACACTCGAGCTCCAGCGCCCAAGTCCGCATCCTTCTCCTCAACTCTCTCCAAACATGTCCGGAGCAGGAGGCAAGTGAATGGTCTCCTCCGTCACGGAGGGACACATCAAAAAACTACGTGGGGCTGGATACTTAGCCGTGGATATCGCGCACCGGCTGCCAGCCATGGGGCAGATCGTCCCTACCCCGGAACCTTACGAAAGGGTGGTTTTCCTCCCCCACTTCGTCCGCGGACTGGGGTTTCCCCTCCATCCATTCGTCCGCGGCCTTATGTTCTATTATGGGCTGGACTTTCATGATCTGGCCTCGAATTTCATCCTCAACATCTCGGCGTTCATCTCGTGTGCGAGGCTTTTCTCCGCATCCGGCCCCACTTCGGCCTGTGGCTGAAGACCTTCAATATCAAGCCGAAGGTAGTAGGCGGCCAACAAGCGGAATGCGGCGGAGCCATGGTGGGCAAAATGCCCAACGTTACATGGCTTGAGGGCTCCTTCGCAGAGACCATAAAGGGGTGGCAATCGGGGTGGTTCTACATCACCGAGCGGCACGACACCAACTGGGTGGCGGCCCTCGAGTTTCGATCTGGAATCCCCATGCGGCTCACTTCCTGGAAGGAGAAGGGCCTGTCCTGGGGCTCATCGGTGGAGCTGGACGGACTCCAGAAGTGTATCCACAACATGATAAGCAAGAAACTTAAGCTTGTCAACATAGTCCAGGTCATCCTCTTCCGCCGGATCCTCCCGTGTCAATAACGGGCTTTCAACTTATGGGAGTTCGACCCGGCCCAGCACCAGACTCTACGTGAGCTCTTCGACATGATGCATAAGGACATCTGGAAGGTGCTGTTCAAGGGCGCCGAGGTCCCCCCTTCTCTTACCGAGGACCACGGGCTAAGCGCGAAGCGCCCTGCGAATCCGGTAAGTTCTGTACATCTGGTAGGGTATTTATTTCCCATAGCTTAACCATGTGCGGGGTCTGAGCTCCCATGCCTTTGACAGGACTGGGTGGAGACATCGGAGCAGATTAACTGTCCGGCCCCTCTGCCCGAAGACCCTGCAGACGCTCTCCTGACGGAGATGCAGACTCCGGCTCCTTATGAGGTGCCGGAGAAGACTAAGAAGAAGGCCACGGGAACCCGAAAGAGTTTGCGGCGCCAGGTGGTATCAGACACATCGTCCAATAATCCCAAGACGCACTCCTCCCATGAAAACGAGGAGGAGGAAGATGAAGATTCTCCCCCTCCAGCCGAGGGAGACAAGAAAAGGAAGGCCGCCCCAATCGGGGAGGCCGAAGGGTCCAAGAAGGGAAGGACTCTCCTTCCGGACTGTTCCACCACCGCCGCAGACGGCGAAGACGAGTGGCTACTCAGGGCCAAGCCCATGGCGAAGTCGTAAGTATTCGGATACCAGAGTAACTCATAACATACTTTTGTTGCACTGCTTCTCCTAATGTCGAATATGATTATGCAGTCCGCCCCGAGCCCGTGTCGATGTATCCTCGTCGTATGGTTCCTTGGACTCGTCGGATATGAATAGTGATACACTTCCAACCGCCTCCTCTCCTTGCCCTATGGACAATGTCGAGGTATTGTCTCAAGGGGCACCGAGCCGGGGGGAGATTGTCCCGGAGGCACCTCAAGGCGACCTTCCGGACTCCAGGCGCGAAGGGAGCAAGACTCCCAAGGGCTCCAAGTTTGGCCCTCAGCCGAACACCGCGCCGGAACCTCCAGTGGTTCCGGACTCCGGCAGGCGGCCCCCTTCCAAGAGGGGCAAGCCGCCTGTGCCGGTGACCTCTGTCCATCCAGAGGCACCGGACAACCTGCTGGGAGCGCTTCGCAGCGCTTCCATAGACGAAGAGCACCGAACTATTATGAGTGCGGTGATCTAGAAGGTTCAGTCCGCCAAGAGCGGATTGACTGAAGCCTGTGCCAGCCTTCTAACAGGCTTTGAGGTAAGTATTTAAAATATAGGAAAATATTACCGCATAGACAGTAGCCCCTGATGCTCTGTTTGGTGTTCACAAGAAAAGCTAAATAGAGGATCAAACAATATCTGTAGGAGTCTGATACAACTATGTCTATATGCGTATGCAGGCTTCGCTGCTGACATCTGCCGCACTGACTGCGGAGGTCGCCGCACTGAAGCAGAACCTCGAGCGGTCCGAGAAAGAACTCGACCTTGCCAAGAGGCAGCTCGAGGAGAACAAAGGTAAGTAATACCTTGTCTATATATATAAAAGATGTGGTTGCAAAATGATAGGATCATCATGGATGTGCTAGGGGCCACGACCGAAGTGGCGACCCTGAAGCGAGCGCTGTCCGAGGCCGAAAACAAAGCGGCTGAGGAGCGCACCGAGCGGGAGAAACAAGAGGCACGGGTGGGCGAGGTGCAGCAAGAGCTCCAAGCTCTCGTGAAGAAGCACGAGACTTTGGAGCTTGACTCGAAGACGCGAGAGTCCGAGCTTGCCGCGGCCCTTGAGAGCACAAAGCATGCCAAGGATGAAGCCCAAAAGGCCCTCCAGGAAATTGAGGCGATGAGGAAGATAGCGGCGGGTAAGGCATTCAATATGCAAAGCAAGCATGTGAAAGTAAATTACTTGTTACTTACCGGAGTCCGGAGCTCTCCAGGAGCATTCATAGATTTGCCCCGCAGCGTGTCGGATGCCGTGAAGTATTACTAGGCCGAGGAGGGAAGCTCGACGGAGAAGTTGTTCTGGTCTCAGTATACTGGGACCGAACACCCGATGCCTGTGAGCGACCAGCTGAAGCAACTGGTCGATCTGCACAAGGCGGCCGAACAGGCCATGAGGGGCCTTATAGTCTGGATGTGGCCTGGCGACTCCCTTCCCAACAGCTACTTCGGGATGGTGAGGCGGCTTGTGGATGCCTGCCCACGGCTGGAAGTCATAAAGCGGTCCATCTGCATCGAAGGTGCACGCCAGGCTTTTACCCGTGCGAAGGTGCACTGGGCCAAGATGGACGCCGAGAAGCTGGTGAAGGAGGGGCCGCTGCAGGGCAAGGAGCATCGCCACCCCGAAATGTATTATGAGGGTGTCCTGAAGGGTGCCCGTCTTGTGGCGGACGAGTGTGCGAAGGATGTAATTTTTGAATGAACTTGCTCGTGTGATCCTGTATTATGAAAACTTGTTCATATGCGCTATGCAACGCTTGTTTGAATTTAAAATATTACCTTCTGTGTGGCTATTTATTAAATCTGAGAGATGGCCAGTCGTCGGCTTCTGCCCCCATGCCATGAGTGCTAGGGTGTTCAGAATAAATCTGAGCACTCCTTTTCCCATTGTTGGGTCCTTCGAGGGTGGTGCTCAGCACAACGAACAAGGCAATCAGACTATAATGCTTTATCACTCTCACTTAGCCATAGAAGTCGACAATTTTCAATTTTGGTGAAGACCCTAGTATTCGGAAGGCCGAATTCAGGGCGCTATACACGCCTTAAGCCGGACAAAGCTGACTCCTCGCTCTAAGCGGCATAAGTCTTTAGGGACTCGACACCTCTTGAACAGCGACCAGCTCTCGCCTTATCATGACAGTCAAGTTTAGCTTTCTCTACTGAGGTGCTTGCCCAGATGAACCGGGTCACAATCGCAGTAGTTCTCCCAGTGCTACCTTAGCTGATATAGCGGAACGTAAGGTACCAAAACATGTGAGCCGGGCAAACCCAACTATTGACCCAAGACATGATTCAGAGCTGATGCATATAATGCTATAAGTTCGGGGAGCCGCACTGTCGAAAGTGTTCGGACTTCTCACGCCGTATTATGGGGTACTCTTAAGCCCCTGGTGTATTGGCCGTACCAGAGTGTATGGGTGCTGAATGTCATGAATGAACATATATAAAAAAGAATAGAGAATGTGATAATAGTCTAGTGCTATGCATTGTTTATTCAAAAAGGTGCGTCGAAGAAGAATGATACAAGTAGTGCGATAAGCAAAAAGTAGGACTATTTGACATGTCCCCTCCAAGGGCAAGCTGAGGAATGGTATTTAAAGCAAGTATTTCACTCGTTATCAGAGACCACCTGGGAGTTCCATGGTGCGACGTAGCTTTCTGCCTCCTTGGTTGTTGCATCGTGTGTCTGGCAATCGTACTGCCGGACGGGGTTTCCAGAGAGTAAAGTCCTGAAAGAGAGAAAAATAACAAAGCGGGATCCCCTAGTGCGGTCGAGCCGCGTCTTGGGGCGTGCCGTAGTCGTGCCCCCTCCCCACCTATGTCCATGGTATTTTCAATGCGTAATTATGTACGCGTGGCACGGATTTCGCAGTTTGGCTCGGACTGGGGTGGTGGGGGCCGCATTGCTACGCGAGCTTGGAACGTGCCAGACGGTCTTGTTGCCGATTACTCTAGGCGCGCTTGAAGGTGTCCGGGTGTTTAATCGCCGAACTGGTGGATTGCCTTAAGAGGCTGCTTTGTGCTTCTGCTACGAGGGCCGCAGTGTGCTCCTCCATGGGAGAGAGCGCTCTGTGTTTCCATTGACTGTGATGACCCCCCGAGGTCCTGGCATCTTGAGCTTGAGGTATGCATAATGTGGTACCGCATTGAATCCCCCAAATGCGGTTCGCACGAGCAGTGCATGATAGCCACTGCGGAACGGGACTATATCGAAGATTAACTCCTCGCTTCGGAAGTTATCCGGGGATCCAAAGATCACTTCCATTGTGACTGAGCCTGTGCAATGGGCCTGTACACCTGGTATGATGCATTTGAAGGTCATTTTTGTGGGTTTGATCCTTGAGGGGTCTATGCCCATTTTGCGCACTGTGTCCTGATAAAGCAGGTTCAGGCCGCTACCGCCGTCCATAAGGACTCGAGTGAGGTGAAATCCATCGATGATTGGGTCTAGGACCAGTGCGGCGAATCCGCCATGACAGATACTAGTGGGATGGTCCCTGCGATTGAAGGTGATCGGACAGGAGGACCATGGGTTGAACTTTGGGGCGACTGGCTCCAACGCATATACGTCCCTTAACGCACGCTTTCGCTCCCTCTTGGGGATGTGGGTTGCATATATCATGTTCACCGTCCGCACTTGTGGGGGGAACCTCTTCTGTCCTCCAGTGTTCGGCGGCCAGGGCTCCTCCTCGTCATCGCTATGTAGCCCCTTATCTTTGTTTTCGGCATTTAACTTGCCGGCCTGCTTGAACGCCCAACATTCCCTGTTGGTGTGGTTGGCTGGCTTGTCGGGGGTGCCGTGTATTTGGCACGAGCTATCGAGTATACGGTCCAAACTGGACGGGCCCGGAGTGCTTCTTTTGAATGGCTTTTCCGTTGACCGGGTTTAGAGCCTCTGAATCTGGCATTGACTGCCGTATCCTCGGTATTGTCGTTGTTGATGCGGCGCTTATGTTTGTTGCGATGTGACCTGCCATTGCTATCCTTGGTATCCGAAGTACCACGGTTCTTTGATATGTTATTGCTTCGAGCCAGCCAACTGTCCTCTCCCGCGCAAAAGCGGGTCATGAGTGTCGTGAGGGCTGCCATAGATTTCGGCTTTTCCTGGCCAAGGTGCCGGGCGAGCCACTCGTCACGGATGTTGTGCTTAAAAGCTGCTACGACCTCTAGATCCGGATAATCGACAATTTGATTTTTCTTTGTTAGGAACCGTGTCCAGAATTGCCTGGCCGATTCCTCTGGCTGCTGAATTATGTGGCTCAAGTCATCGGCATCTGGTGGTCGCACATAAGTGCCCTGGAAGTTGTCGAGGAATGCGGCTTCCAGATCTTCCCAACAGCCAATGGATTTTGCTGGCAGGCTGTTGAGCCAATGCAGAGCTGGTCCTTTGAGTTTAAGTGGGAGGTATTTGATGGCGTGTAGATCGTCACCGCGGGCCATGTGGATGTGCAGGAGGAAGTCCTCGATCCATACAGCAGGATCTGTTGTGCCGTCATATGATTCAATATTTATGGGTTTGAAACCCTTTGGGATTTGGTGATCCATTACTTCGTCTGTGAAACATAGGGGGTGTGCGGCACCTCTGTACTGGGCTATATCGCGATGCAGCTCAAATGAGTCTTGTCCGCTGTGTTCGGACCGACCAGATTTAGTTTTACTGTATCAGGTGTGACAGTTATCGTCTCGCATAGTGGCGCCCTCGTGATCCGTAGATCGATCTTGCATGTTTTGCCTTGTCCTCCAATATGTCTTGCAGGTCTAGCGTGTTTCCCTGTGCCTTGACATTTTTATTTGAGTGGCGTCGAGGTGCGGGCTGAGCTTTTGACTGAAATGCCTCTCTGTCGCGACCACGAGGTGGCCAATCAGCAGCGTCATACACTAGAGATGTAGGTTTTAATGCTTCCTCCTCCAGTTGGGGTAGCAACCTGCACTTTGGGTAACTCTTGGAGGGGCGTTCGAGTTCATATTCCTCGGCCGCAAGGACTTCAGTCCACCTGTCAGCTAGCAAATCTTGATCAGCGTGAAGCTGCTGTTGCTTTTTCTTAAGGCTATTTGCCGTGGCTATAAGCCGGCACTTGAAGCGCTCTTGCTCAATGAGATCCTCAGGCACGACAAATTCGTCATCGTCGAGGCTTGCCTCGTCTTCGGAGGGAGGCATGTAATTATCATCCTCCGCCTCTCCATCTGTCGCTCTCTCGGGAGGGCTGGCTTCTCCATCCTCCTGCTCTAAATCTTGCTGGAGGGGATTGTTGTCATCTTCGGCACTGTCCGGAGTGCTATCATCTCCTATGCCGGTATCACCGCTTTTGCTCTGGCGAGACTTAGAGCGGCACCGCTGACGTCGGCACTTGGGTTGCTTCTTGGGGGGGTCATCCTCCACTGTCCCGTCGCCATTGCCTTCTTTGGGTGTGTCCACCATGTATATATCATACGATGGGTGTGTCCACCATGTATATATATATATATCATATGATGAGGTGGCAGTGGTTCCTGTTCGTCTCCCGCATCATCATCCATACCGTCGATGTCTTCGGAGTCGAAGTCGAGCATGTCGGTCAAATCATCGACAGTGGCTACTAAGTGGGTGGTGGGTGGGCGGCGAATTTCTTCATCATCCGCATCCCAATCCTGCCGGAAAAAGTTCGACCAGGACTCTCCTGACAAGGAGAGAGACCTTAATGAGTTCAGTATGTCGCCGAAGGGAGAGTGCTGAAAGATATCCACGGAGGTGAACTCCATGATCGGCGCCCAGTCGGATTCGATAGGCACGGGCGCAGGCGGTTCGGAGTCTATGGCCGTGGAAGAATCCGGCAGTTTGGCATCACGGCTCCCGTGAAGGGTAAGGTCGATACTCGGCTCGATCGCCGCGGAGGATACGGCCTCCGTGGCGGGGTCTATCCACCCGTCCATGGATGGCGCAATTGGCTCCGAATTAAGGGTCGGAGCGGTTGCCGGTGCAGTCTCCTGAACATTGTCCGATGGTAGAGCTAAATCATGCTCATCGTGACCGTGTGGCGCACTCAGCAGGGGCTCGAATCCGTCGAAGATCAAGTCTCCGCGGATGTCGGCCATGTAGTTTAAGCTTCCAAACCTGACCTGGTGGCCAGGGGCGTAACTCTCGATCTGCTCCAGATGGCCAAGCGAGTTGGCCCGCAGTGCGAAGCCGCCGAATACAAAGATCTGTCCGGGGAGAAAAGTCTCACCCAGGACTGCATCGCTATTGATGATCGAAGGATCCATCAAGCCTAATGACGATGACACAGAGGAACTCTCAATGAAAGCACCAATGTCGGTGTCAAAACCAGCGGATCTCGAGGGGTCCCGAACTGTGCGTCTAGGCGGATGGTAACATGAGGCAGGGGACACAATGTTTTACCCAGGTTCGGGCCCTCTTGATGGAGGTAATACCCTACGTCCTTCTTGATTGTTCTTGATAATATGAGTAGTACAAGAGTTGATCTACCACGAGATCGAAGAGGCTAAACCCTAGAAGCTAGCCTATGGTATGATTGTCGTTGTCCCGCGGACTAAAACCCTCCGATTTATAGACACCGAAGGGGGCTAGGGTTACACAGAGTCGGTTACAAGGAAGGAGATCTACATATACGTATTGCCAAGCTTGCCTTCCACGCCAAGGAGAGTCCCATCCGGACACGGGACGAAGTCTTCAATCTTGTATCTTCATAGTCCAACAGTCCGGCCAAAGGATATAATCCGGCTGTCCGGATACCCCCTAATCTAGGACTCCCTCAACCGGTTATACCCCCAACCATAGAGGCGCCCGGGAATAGGGCAGCGGCTCAGCCTCATCAGGTAGAGCCGGCCCATATGGGCCAGACCCCGCCTCATTGTTTTGCCACATCGTCGGGTCACTTTTCTAACCTGGTGGATAACATGGTAGCAGCGGCAACCCGGCTCAATGCGCTCCCTATTACTGGTGAGTCACCCATTGCAGTGGAAGCACGGAATGCCATTGAGATTCTTCAAACGATAATTGCACAACATGAAAAGTATTCATATAGTCGTGATCGTGTGCACTCAACTCCCCTTCATATGAGGACTAATGCTCAAGCAATAGTGGACGAGGCAAGAGCCCACCATGAGGCAGCGGCGGCTAACCAAGGGGCTTATCAGCAGCCCCCGGTGACCCCCTCAGTTTCTGTGGGAGCTGGGTCAAATTATCGGACCATCTGAGTGCCGTTCCTAGTGTCGGCTTTACGAAACGAGCGCTTACCCAAGGATTTTAAAGGCCCTCGCAAGGTGCCCAATTACACGTTGGATCTCCCTCCGGAGGCTTGGATTGAGAGTTATGAGCTAGCCATGGAGATGTTGGATGTCAGTGGCGCAGTCTGTGCCAAATATTTCACTATGTTGTTGGAAGGGCCGGCTCGTACATGGTTAAAGATCCTGCCCCCAATTCTATCATTACTTAGGCAGAGTTGAAGGACATTTTTTATCAAGAACTTTCAAGGAACTTGTAAGAAGCCAATGACAATTGTTGATTTGGAGCACTGTATGCAGCGAGAAGATGAGTTGGCTCATCATTGGGCTCGCCAGGTTGCGACCATCATTCATTCTTCAGAAAGTATTGGGGCAGCTACGGCAGTGCTGCTCTTATATAAAACTATAACTTTGACCCTCTTAAGCAGAAGCTAGGGCGGCTTAAGCGTAAGTGTACAGATATGGGCAAGCTTATGGATGTACTTACCAGGTATGGCGACTCTGATACTACCAAGGATCCAAGCTTTGATGATGTTAAATCTGGTAAGGACAAGAAAACGGCGGTGGCAAGGGCCAGCAGCAACATGCCTCGACTCAACATGGTAATCAAAATAACCAGGGCAATGGGGGGAAGCGCAAGTACTCCAATGGTGGGTCAGACTTTGTGGCTAACACCAACGCTGGGTTTAAGAATAAACCTTGTAATGGTATTGGCAAGCCGCCTTTCAGTGGAGGGAAGCCTATCAATCTTGAGGCAATGCTCAATGACCCTAGTCCTAAACACATTTATCCTAACAAGCCGTCTACTCATGCCTGGAAGGATTGTTATATCATGAAGGAGTTTCGGAACCAGAATCTTTAGCAGCACCATGGTAATAAAAAGGGGCCTCCTGGTGGGTCAGGTTCAGGTTTTCAGGATTCCAGCTTCGGTGGTGGCACTTCAAATTCTGGCTATCAGGGATCACGATAACCATGGTGGTCATAATCAACAGTCTAGTCAGGGTAATCAGCAACAGAATAATCAGTCAGGATATCAGAGTAATCCAAAGCAGCTTAACAATGGCCAGTATCACGTCTTTACTATGAACACGTGCAAGCGTGACCGGAAGGTCCATAAGCGAGCAGTCAACACGGTTGAGCCGGTAGTGCCTCAGTATTTAAGGTGGTCAGAACAGATGATAACATGGAGTCGGGCGTATCACTCACCCCGGGTTGATGATCCGGGTCATCTAGCCCTGGTGGTAGCCTCTCAAGTGGGTGGTTATAAATTAAAGGTGCTTATGGATGGTGGCAGTAGCATCAACATATTGTACTATGATACTTTTCGTAGGATGAGTCCGACCGACAAGGACCTCAAGCCGTCCTCCACAATGTTTCATGGAGTGGTGCCCGGCAAGTCGACTTACCCCGTTGGAAAGATATCACTGGAAGTGGCCTTCGGTGATGAGCATAATTACACAATAGAGACACTGTAGTTTGAGGTGGTCAAGATCAAAAGTCCATATCATGCCTTATTTGGCCGACCGGCTTATGCCAAGTTGGTACCGGGTGCGTTGCATAGACCAAAAGGCGTACGTCTATAATCATAAGTTCCAAAAGGGCAAGTAAAGGTGGTTTTCTCTTGATCAGGTTGTGAAACAGGTATTTGAGAAAAACTAGAATATCCATCAAGAAGCAAAAGTGTGTGTGCTTTGATAACCTTTCTAGCATTTGATCATTAAAAGGCAAAGGGTACTAATCTTTTCTAGTTGCTTTATTTAGCTTTCTAAAATCAATTACCATTCCATAGGCAGTAATAATCCTTTGTGGCATAAGTTCATTTTTATCATTAGGAACAACGGTAATACCTCCTTCCTTAGGGACACAATGAACGGGACTTAGCCATCTACTATTAGCTATGGGATAGATTATACCTACTTCCAGAAGCTTTAGTATTTCAGTTCTTACCACTTCTTTCATTTTAGGATTCAAGCGTCATTGATGATCAACAACGGGTTTAGCATCAGGTTCCATATTAATCTTGTGCTGACAGAGAGTGGGACTAATGCCCTTAAGATCATCAAGAGTATATCCAATAGCAGCACAGTGCTTCTTCAGAATTTTCAATAATCTTTCTTCTTCATGTTCTGAAAGGTTAGCACTAATAATAACAAGATATATCTTTTTCTCATCAAGATAAGCATATTTTAGGGTGTCAGGAAATTGTTTCAATTCAAACACAGGATCACCTTTAGGTGGACAAGGACCTCCTAGAGTTTCAATAGGCAAATTATGTTTGAGCAGAAGTCGTAGTTCAAAGAAAATTTTATCTATCTCATTTCTTTCAATCATGTGCATATCATTTTCATGGTCTAGCAAATATTGTTCTAGTGGATCAGTAGAAGGCATGACAATAGAAGCAAGACCAATTATTTCATCCTTACTAGGTAATTCTTTCTTGTGCGGTTGTCTATTAAACTTGGAAAAATTAAACTCATGAGACTCATCACCAAAGCTAACATGGACAGTTTGTTTATGACAATCTATAGTAGCATTGACAGTGTTCAAGAAAGGTCTACCAAAGATAATGGGACAAAAGTCATCTTGTGGGGAACCAAGAACTAGAAAATCAGTAGGGTATTATGTTTTCCCACACAAGACTTCAACATCTCTTACTATCCCAAGTGGTGTGATGGTGTCTCTGTTAGCAAGTTTAATAGTAACATCTATGCCTTCTATTTCAGCGGGTGCTATGTCATCCATAATTTCTTGATATAAGATAAAAGGAATAGCACTCACGCAAGCACCTAAATCACATTAGCCATGATAACAATGATCTCCTATTTTGATTGAGACAACAGGCATGGCAACAACTGGTCTATGTTTATCTTTTTCATCGGGTTTGGCAATTCTAGTAGCTTCATCACAGAAGTAAATAACATGCCCATCAATATTTTTTTACCAGGAGATCCTTAACCATAGCAACACTAGGTTCTTATTCAATTTGTTCAGCATGTTTGGGTGCTCTAATGTGACTTTTGCGAACCATAGTTGAACCTTAGCATGTTCTTTTATCCTAACAGGAAAAGGTGGGTTTTCAATATAAGCAATAGGCACAACTAGATCCACATTGTAAATGATAGTTTCATCTTTAGCTATGCCGGGTTCTTTAATTCCTTCTTTAATAGGTGGGTGATATTTAAACCACTTATCCTTGGGGAGATCAACATGAGTAGCAAATGATTCACAAAAGGAGGATACTATCTCAGAGTCAAGTCCATATTTAGTGCTAAACTTGTGAAAAGCGTCGATATTCAGAAAAGATTTAACACAATCATATTCAAGCTTAATACCTGACTCTTTACCTTTGTTGAGTTCCCAATATTCAGAGTTGCATTCAATTCTTTCTAAAAGATCCCACCTAGATCCAATAGTCTTCTTCGTAAAAGGACCAGTACAATAAATATCGAGCATGGATTGATCATCACGAGAAAGCCGAGCATAAAAAATATAAATAATAATTTCTCTTGAGAGATCATGATTGGGGCATGAATATAACATTGACTTAAGCCTCCCCAAGCTAGATCGATACTTTCTCCTTCATGAGGCAAAAAATTATATATATAATTCCGATCACGATAAACTAGATGCATAGGATATTTTTTGGTGAAATTCCAATTTCGATCGATTCCAGTTCCAAGATCCAATATCATCACATAGCCTATACCATGAAAATGCTTTTCTTTTAAAAGATAAATGGAAAACCTTCTTCTTAACTTCATCTCCCGGCAAACCTGCAACCTTAAAAAATCCACAAATTTCATCCATATATATCAAGTGCATATCAGGATGTTCGGTTCCATCTCCCGCATAAGGATTAGCTAGCTGTTGTTCTATCATACCCAAAGGAATTTCATAACCAATATTTTCAGTAGGTGCAGTAGGTTGAGGGGAAACTAATTGTGGTTCCGGTCGAGGTGAATATACTCCAAACAAACACCTCAAAGGATGAGTTTCCATAGTTCAAAATGACAATAAATTTTAGCACGTAGTACTAATTTTTCCTTACCAATTTCCACTTACCAAGAGCGCTTCACTCCCCGGCAATGGTGCCAGAAAAGTGCCTTGATGATCCACAAGTATAGGGGATCAATCATAGTCCTTTCGATAAGTAAGAGTGTCAAACCCAATGAGGAGCAGAAGGAAATGACGAGTTGTTTTCAGCAAGGTATTTTCTGCAGGCACTGAAATTGTTGGTAACAGATAGTTTGACAGCAAGATAATTTGTAACGAGCAAGTAACGGTAACGGTAAATAAAGTGCAAAAAGGTAGCCCAATCCTTTTGAGGCAAAGGACAGGCCAAAATGGTCTCTTATGATAAGCAAAGCGTTCTTGAGGGTGCACAGGAATTCCATCACTACAAAAAAAGACACATCCATGACATTTTGGGCCGAACAAAATTTTTTCTGTCATGTTTATGACACTTCTATGACGCTAATTGTGACAAAACCCGGTATCATCATAGATGTGGTGGGCTCCTACTTCTATGAAAAAAATCATGACAGAAAATGGGTTTTTCATCCTGGGCGGGCCGGAGACACAACTGCATGACATTTTTTGGGCCGTCCATGACGGAAAAAACCATGGTAGAAATGAGGGTGAGGAAAATATCGGGGATTTTCTGGATACGGCGGGTGGTCGAGGCCGAGCGAGGCGTTTGCCTACTAAACCAGAGCGATTGCACTGGCTACATGTTATTGAAACCAAGCGGTCGATCGATCCCTGGCTGTTAACTGAACCCGATCGAGCGATTCCTTCGCTACTGCTGTTAATTGAACCCGATCAAACTTGCTGCTTCTTGATGAACAGTGAGTGTTGTTGGGGGTTGGATGAATAGTTCCCGATGGGGGTTGGATGAACAGGACCCCGTGGAAGTAGAGGCCATTGCCGTTGGATGAACAGGACCCCGATTGAGCCTCTTGGGGGTGGATGAACAGGACCCCGTGGAGGGCAGGATGAACAACAACCGATGGAGGATTGGTTGAACAGTAGCCGGTGGAGTGCTGAATGAATAGTAGCCCATGGAGGGGTGGTTCAACAGGACACCGGGGAGAGGGCTGGTTGAACAGTAACCGGTGGAGGCTGGATGAATAGGACCCCGTGGTGAATAGTATCCATTGGAGGGTGGAGGAAGTTGATGGTGGATGGACAGTAGCAGGTCGAGGCTAGAGGAGGTCGACGGTGGATGAACAGTAGCGTGTGGAGGCTGGAGAGAGGCAGTAGACTGTGGATGAACAGTAGCCCATGGAGTCCCGTTTTGCAGTACGCCACACCCCTCTCGATGAACAGGACCCCCATTTTGACCGTAGGCGCTCCAACACAAGTTCGTTTCCTCCGTTTTGCGGTACGCCACACCCCTCCCGATCAACAGCACCCCGTTTCGACCATAGGAGCTCAAACACAAGTCCCTATCCTCTGTTTTGCAGTACGCCAGACCATTCCCGATGAACAGGACCCCATTTCGACCATAAGCGATCGAACACAAGGCCCTTTTCCTCCGTTTTGTGGTACGCCAGACCCCGTTCCGGTTGTTCTATCCAAGCCAGTTGGCTCCCAATGAACACGACCCATTCCGACCCAGTCTGTTGCCTCCCGATGAACAGGATGCGTTCCGACCTAGTCACTTGGCTCCCGGTGAACATGGCGTTGTTTCCTCCATTCTGACCCAGTCGGTTTGCTGCCGATGAACAGGACGCCGTTGCTGCCCTCCGCTCCCTCTCCATGTACACGAGCCCTAGTCATACGTATGTGCGAGTAGGCATTCGAGACCCCACCCATATGTACGTACGTACATACGTGTACACGATATAGACGGGACTGCCTGAACAACTACCGCTCCTTAATGGGCCACGATTCATCATGGCAGAAAGACCGATGGACCAGTATGTACATACACATTTGCGACCAGAATAACAATGTGTAACATCCCAAATTTCCAATTTGGAATGTTATACGTTAGATCGTCTATGCATATCATATTTTATTTTGCGTTTTGGTTGATCCTAGAAATTCTACGCAACTCAATGACCCACGGAGAGAGTTGGGGATTTTGTTATTTTCATATTTGAGTTTTCTCAAATTTTGAGAATAGGATCGTTTGATTTTATTTATTTTATCATCAATTATTTCTATTACAAAAATATGAGATAGGGGATAAAATGACTTTCCCAAAATAAAGAAATATTGAGGATTTAATAATAAAATCAAATAAGATTTTAGTTCGGAGTTTTTCGGTGTTTTATTTGAATTTAGGAAAAATGTGTGTTTTTCAAAATTGCATTTATGTCCCAAATAAATGTTCACCTTGTGCGTCTTGATTTTAGAAGCCCGTGAAAATTTATTTCAGAATTTTTGGAGTCCGTTTAGTATTTCTTTTTATTTTTATTCCGAGCGAAATTAAAAAAAAAGTGAACCGACCTAACCGGGCCGTTTCCGTCCGGGACTCTGGCCCGGCAGGCTTTATAAGCCGGGGTAGCCCACCCGCCTGCACCGCCGCCGCCCCCAGCCGCCACTGTCGCTGCCGCCTCGCCGCCGCCGCCGCACGCTCGCCGAGGATCACTGCCGCCTCGAAATCCACGCCGTTTTTTTATTTTTTTTCGAAAAACGTTCGGTTTTTCCGTCGGTTTTTTTAGATTATGTCTCGGTCATCCGTCTTCTCAAACACCATGTAGTGCGAGAAACCAAACGGAGGCGATCGAGTCTTGTGGGGAAAAGTGCGCAAACCTCTACAGAGTGTAATAAACTAATCATGGTTAGCCGTGTCCCCGGTAATGGACATCTTGAGTATCTAGTACCTGGATTATCATGTGAATCTCAACATGTCACCCTAAATTAATTTTGTTGGTTTTTTTTAATGATGATGCTTAATTGGGATTGAGAGTGCTGTCAACCATTCTCAATGTTTAACAACTACCATGATAGTAATTAAATTTTATTCCTTTGAAGTAGAGAAAAATTGGCTTTACGCAAAACTGTAACCATAGAACTTTCCACCAGCCAAATATGCATATAGTATAGTTGTTTCATTCCATTACTCTCTATGTATTACCTTGCCAGCATATTCCATGTGCTGACCCGTTTCGGGCTGCAACATTAATGTTGCAGACTTTTCAGACGACGATTAAGGAGTTTTTAGGTCGTGGTTCTATACTCAGTGATGCCGTTGGAGTTGATGGACTCACTTGTCTTCCAAGCCTTCCGCTGTTATCGTTATTAGGTGGCCTTAAGCCATATTTATTGTAATAAGTTCTCTTATGAGACACTCGATGTAATAAGTGTGTGATTGCTACTCTGCTATAAATCCTCCGAGTACTATGTGGTGTCAGCATTACTGATCCAGGGATGACACCGGAGCATAGAGATCAGACTGTTTGAGGTCTGGTCGCTAAGAGATGGTATCAGAGCACATGCTGACTGTAGGACCCGACCACTAAGCTAAAGACCTAGATCACTATTCACTCTCTTCTCTTCTGACTCCTCATCTTTTCTACTCTTTTAGGATGGCAGATGCAAAGAACAAGTTCACGCAACCGGATGAAGATACACCCTTTGGACGTCACTTGAAGGAAGTCACTAGATACCTGAACATAGGAGTACCAAGCTTCACAGGAACCTACAACGCCACTTTACTTGAAGAAGAGCGCTGGATGATTCAAGTTTAAGTTCCAGGCAGGACGTTCATGCCAGTCACTAAGCCCATAGAGTTTTCTTTTGATGCACCAACTTGGAGTCTAGGAAAGAGCATGGCAGCTCACATCGCCATGGGACGCATTGGAGAAGTCTACTGCAAGGATCTCAAGGATACTATCTACCAGATTTGTGGGCGCCGAGATGAGCACTGGGAGATGATCAGCACCAGGAAGGATAGATCAATCGCAGCTTTTATCCAGGAGTTAAACCAGCACATTCGACGACAGGAGAACCAGATGTGCGCCGACATGATAGATCTGAAGAAGGCTAAGACTAGAATCAAGGAACTGGAGGAAGAACTCAAGGCTACACGTGAAGATTATGAAGAGGAAATTGAAGTATTGGTGGAGAAGAATGACGACCTGATCAAGAAGATTGGAATATTTATGGGAGGCCCTACACCAGTAGATGAAGGCGAAGAACCCAAGGAGATTAGCCCGGAAGACTACATCATCATCGATGACACCGACTCGGATCTAGATAGTAGAGATGATGACTATGTTGATGAAGCTGGAGCAGATATCATGGAGTCTGCCACCGAAGAATATTTCTAGTAGACCACCTCATGAGTAGTAGTAGTCCACCATGTAAATATAGTAGTCCGAGCACTTTCGCGATAGATAGATCGATTGTATGCCCTTGTTTGATTGAATGAAGTGAATTGTTTGCTTTTGCCTCATGTGCATATGGGTAGTGTTTTCTCTTTAGACCCCCTCTATTCTTACATCTCATCTTTTCTAAACCCTCAGATGCCTCCGAGACATGACCTCGGATTTGCCTTTCCACGGGAGCTCACCCAGTTGATCCAGCAGCAGAACACATTGATGCAGTTGCTAGTCCAGAATCAGAATCAGGGGAACAACAACAACAACCCACCACCACCACCACCACCTATTGACCACTTAGCCCAATTTCTTAGGCTGAATCCGCCGGTGTTTTCCAGTAGCACCGAGCCGATAGTAGCAGATGATTGGCTCCGCAAGACAGCTAGGGAGTTGACAACAGCAGGATGTACGGATGCGGAGAAGGTAAAGTTTGCCGCACATCAGCTAGAAGGACCCGCAGCATCATGGTGGGAGAATTTCACAGCCACTTTCCCAGTCGACACTGTCACATGGGACCAGTTTCAGCAAGCTTTTCGTACTGCCCATGTTTCAGCAGGAGCTATGGCCATGAAGAAGCGTGAGTTTTGAACTTGCACCAAGGAGGACGGTCAGTTGGCCAGTATGTGGAGGACTTTAATAAGTTAGCACGTTATGCTCCAGATGACGTTGCTACGGATGCAGCTAAGCAGGAGAAGTTTCTGGAAGGACTGAATGATGAGTTGAGCATGCAGTTGATGGTAGCAACCTTCAACAACTACGAGGAGTTGGTAGATCGTGCTCTTATGTTGAAGGCAAGCAACAGCAAATTGAGAATCGCAAGAGGAAGTATGGACAAGGAAAGTACAATTCAGGAGCTCAGCAGAAGCCACGTTTTACCCCTAGACCGGGAGGACATTTTTAGCATACCCATGGAGGAGGTAGCTCGCACAATCACAATGGCACCAAGAATGGAAATGGCAATGGAGGAAGCAACAGCCAGAATTGCACCAACCCATCAACCCCAGCCAAGGACCTGAGCCAAGTCACTTGCTTTAAGTGTCAGAAGACCGGACATTATGCCAATGAATGTCCCAAAGGCCAAAATGGAAATGGAAGTTCTGGGAAGAAGCCGAACCCTTTCAACAGGGGACAGGTGAACCACGTGAGCGTGGAGGAGGTTGAAGCTCAGCCCGATGCAGTAATAGGTAAGTTTTTGGTTAAGTCATTTACTGCACTCGTTCTTTTTGATACTGGTGCATCGCATTCATACATCTCAAGGGGATTTGTGGATAAATATAACCTATCAACCCAAGCCCTTAGGTCACCCATGTTAGTAACCTCGCGTGGAGCAGAGTATGTGGCTAGTCTATGGTGTGATCGGTTACAATTAAGGATTGGTAACTATGTTTTTCCCTCAGACCTAATAGTATTGGAATCCCAAGGATTGGATGTGATATTAGGCATGTATTGGTTATCAAAGTATGAAGGGAATATTGAATGTGCTAGTAAGTCAATTTTTCTTACCACCCCAGAAGGGAGAAGGATCAAGTATGTATCCTGGCATGTGCCAAAGAGGACTCAAGTAAATTGCCTAACAGGAGTTGTGCAGGAGGAAGTACCAGTGGTAAGGGATTTTCCTGAAGTATTTCCACAGGAGTTGCCAGGCATGCCACCGGATAGAGATATTGAGTTTTTGATTGAGCTATTGCCAGGCACAGGGCCAATATCAAAGAGACCATATAGGATGCCAGCAAAGGATTTGGTTGAAATTAAGAAGCAGATTAAGGAGTTACTGGATAAGGGATATATTCGCCCAAGTTCTTCGCCTTGGGGATCGCCCGTACTACTAGTGGAGAAGAAAGATGTATCGTTAAGGATGGTTGTTGATTATCGAGGATTGAATGAAGTAACGATCAAGAACAAGTACCCACTACCAATGATTAATGATCTGTTTGATCGATTGCAAGGAGCTAAGGTATTTTCCAAGATCGATCTGCGATCAGGATACCACCAGTTGAAGATTCGAGAACAGGATATTCCGAAGACAACTTTTACCACCAGGTATGGGCTGTACGAGTATACCATTATGCCATTTGGTCTGACTAACGCACCTGCCTATTTTATGAACATGATGAACAAAGTGTTTATGGAGTTTTTGGATAAGTTCGTCGTAGTGTTCATTGATGATATCCTGGTTTATTCGAAGAATGAAGAGGAACATAAGGAGCGTTTGCGTTTGGTACTTGGAAAGCTCAGAGAACATCAATTATATGCCAAGTTCAGCAAATGTGAGTTTTGGTTGAAGGAAGTAGGATTCCTCAGACACGTTATATCTGGAGAAGGTATAGCAGTAGATCCGACTAAAGTTGATACTGTGGCCAAGTGGGAAGCCCCAACAACAGTTTGAGAGATCCGGAGTTTTCTTGGACTCGCAGGATACTACCGAAGATTTATTGAGAATTTCTCAAAGATTGCGAAGCCTATGACTGAGTTGTTGAAGAAAGATACCAAGTTCATATGGACAGAGGAATGTGATGCTAGTTTCCATGAGTTAAAGAAACGTTTGGTTACCTCACCAGTGTTGATTTTGCCAGACCAAACCAAAGATTATGAGGTGTATTGCGACGCTTCACGTCGAGGACTTGGAGCAGTGCTTATGCAGGAAGGGAGAGTTGTTTCATATGCCTCAAGACAACTGAAACCTCATGAGTTGAATTATGCCACGCATGATTTGGAGTTAGCAGCCGTAGTGCATGCATTGAAAACATGGAGACATTTCCTCATTGGAAATCATTGTGAGGTGTACACGGATCATAAGCGTTTGAAGTACATTTTCACACAGAAGGAGTTAAATCTCAGACAAAGGAGATGGTTGGAGCTTATCAAGGATTATGATATGAGATTGCATTATCACCCCGGAAAGGCTAATGTAGTAGCTGACGCATTAAGCTGTAAGAGCCACATCAATACATTAATGATGGGAGAAATACCAATGGAGTTAGCAGAAAATCTTCGCGAACTATGTTTGGAAATAGTTTCGAGAGGCTATGTAGCAGCACTAGAGATTCAGTCAACTTTGATGGATAGAATCAAAGAAGCTCAGAGGACTGACAAGGAGATTGCTTCTATTAAGGAGAAACTTAGCAAAGGAAAAGCTAAGGGATTTCGTGAGGATGAGCACGACACCCTATGGTTTGAAGACCGCGTTTACGTGCCCAATGACCCGGAGATCGGGAAGTTGATTTTGCAAGAGGCACACGACTCACCATATTCAATTCACCCAAGAAATACCAAGATGTATTTGGATCTGAAGGATATTTTCTAGTGGACCGGAATGAAGAAGGATATTGCGGAGTATGTAGCAGTTTGTGATGTATGTCAGAGAGTAAAGGCGGAGCATCAGAAGCTAGCAGGATTGTTACAACCATTGCCGATACCCGAATGGAAGTGGGATAAGCTGCCCAGGACTCGTTCAGGCTATGACTCGATTTGGGTTGTAGTTAATCGATTGACAAAAGTAGCTCATTTCATCCCAGTAAAGACCACTTATACCAGTGCTAAGTTGGCAAAGATATACATGACCAGGATCGTATGTCTGCATGGAGTTCCAAGGAGTATCGTATCAGATAGAGGAACCCAGTTTACCTCAAAGTTCTGGAAGCAGTTGCATGAAACTTTGGGTACCAGGCTAGAATTCAGTACAGCTTTTCATCCACATATAGATGGACAGACCGAGAGAGTCAATCAGATTTTGGAGGATATGCTGAGAGCTTGTGCGCTAGATTATGGATCTAGTTGGGACGATAATTTGCCATATGCAGAGTTCTCTTACAACAATAGTTACCAAACCAGTTTAAAGATGGCCCCTTTCGAAGCTTTGTACAGAAGGAGGTGCACGACACCGTTATCGTGGGACGAAGTTGGAGACCGCCAGTTGTTTGGACCTGACTTGATTAAAGAGTCTGAACAGAAGGTGAAGTTGATTCGCGATAGGCTCAAGATAGCCCAGTCCAGGCAGAAAAGTTATGCAGATTCTAAACGCAAGGAGGCAGTTTACGAAGTCAGAGATAGAGCTTATCTTCGAGTATCTCCACTTCGGGGAACAAAGCGTTTTGGAGTTAAAGGGAAGTTAGCGCCACAATTTGTAGGACCATATCGAGTTTTGGAGCGTATGGGGGAAGTGGCCTACAAGTTGGAATTGCCTGAAGGATTGTCAGGAGTTCATGATGTGTTCCATGTTTCTCAGTTAAAGAAATGTCACGCGGAGATGGCTGACATACCTTTGAGAGACACAGTGCCATTGGAAACTATTTAGTTGGATAACGATTTGACGTACGAGGAGAAACCAATTAAGATTCTCGAGTTTGCCAGCCGAGTTACTCGCAGCAAGGTTATCAAGTTTTGCAAAGTTCAGTGGAGCCACCATACGGAGGATGAAGCCACCTGGGAACGAGAGGAAGATTTGCTCAAGGACCACCCTCACCTATTTTCTAACCAACCCGAATCTCGAGGGCAAGATTCATCTTAAGGGGGGTAGGTTTGTAACATCCCAAATTTCCAATTTGGAATGTTATACATTAGATCATCTATGCATATCATATTTTATTTTGCTTTTTGGTTTATCCTAGAAATTCTACGCAACTCAATGACCCACAGAGAGAGTTGGGGATTTCGTTATTTTCATATTTGAGTTTTCTCAAATTTTGAGAATAGGATCATTTGATTTTATTTATTTTATCATCAACTATTTCTATTACAAAAATATGAGAGAGGGAATAAAATGACTTTCCCAAAATAAAGAAATATTGAGGATTTAATAATAAAATCAAATAAGATTTTATTTCGGAGTTTTTCGGTGTTTTATTAGAATTTAGGAAAAATGTGTGTTTTTCAAAATTGCATTTAGGTCGCAAATAAATGTTCACCTTGTGCGGCTTGATTTTAGAAGCCCGTGAAAATTTATTTCGGAATTTTTGGAGTCGTTTAGTATTTCTTTTTATTTTTCTTCCGAGCGAAATTAAAAAAAAAGTGAACAGACCTAACCAGGCCGTGTCCGTCCGGGACTCTGGCCCGGCAGGCTTTATAAGTCGGGGCAGCCCACCCGGGCAAACCCTAGCCCCGAGCCGCCCCGCCCCGCCTGCGCCGCCGCCGCACGCGCCGCCGCCGCCGCCCGCCTGCGCCGCCGCCGCACGCGCCGCCGCC